>NC_029791.2:85544585-85558030 GCF_000816755.2 Arachis ipaensis
TCTATCCTTGAGCAAAGTATGGACTATTATATATTGCTGGAAAGCCCTGGATGTCTACTTTCCAACGCAATTGGAAACACGCCATTTTTAATTCTGTAGCTCCAGAAAAGCCACTTTGAGTGCAGGGAGGTCAGAATCCAACAGCATCAGCAGTCCTTTTTCAGCCTGAATCAGATTTTTGCTCAGCTCCCTCAATTTTAGCCAGAAAAATACCTGAAATTACAGAAAAATACACAACTCATAGTAAAGTCCAGAAATATGAATTTTTCCTAAAAACTAATGAAAATAAACTAAAAACTAACTAAAACATACTAAAAGCTATATGAAATTAACCCCAAAAAGCGTATAAAATATCCGCTCATCAACTACTCTCTGTATAATTTTACTTTCTCTGCACTTTTAGTTTTACTTTGAGAATGTATTTTCCATCTTTGCTTTCCATTCCCAGAGCTATGAACAACTAAACCCCTTTCATTGGGTTAGGGAGCTCTGTTGTAATTTGATGGATCGATAATAGTTTTCATTATTCTTCTTCTTTCTTTTCTCTTGATTTTACTAGAAATTTTTCAATCTTCATCAAATTGGGTAGTTGTCTTGGAAAAGAAGCTATTCATACTTGGATATCTTCGGAACCTTAGAAGAGGAATGAAGAGATCATGCTAGAAATGCTTTCTCATGTTGGACCAAACTGGGGTTTGGATGGATATAGTGACATATAATCCTACCAACACTTTGATTTGGGAATACATGTGGCATAATTAGTGACCACACTTCATCTCTTCTCATGAGCAATTAGACCAAGGAATTGGCTATTGATCAAGATTTGAGAGATTGAATTACTAAGGGATTGGAATTCAATTACTTAAGATTGCCAAGGAGATCAATGAATGCATCGATTGAGGAAGAGATGAAAATGAACTTGATCCGGAGAATAAAACATCTCCTGAGCCCAATGAACTCCCCATTTCTGATCTTACCCATTCTCTTTACTTTCTGCTATTTACTTTTATGTTCATTTCCCCAAATTCCCATTTAAGATTCTGCAATTTACTTTCCGCCATTTACATTCTGCTCTTTAATTCCAGCATTTACATTTCCTGTTATTTACTTTCCCGCCATTTAATTTCCTGCAATTCTGAAATCAAATCCTACTTAGCTCAACTAGAACATTCCTCCAATTAAAGTTGCTTGACCAATCAATCCCTGTGGGATTCGACCTCACTCTATTGTGAGTTTTTACTTGACGACAATTTGGTAAACTTACCGAGGGAAAATTGTTGAGAGACAAGTTTTCCGTGCATCACTTACCAAGATGAACCACCTTCCAATTATGAACCCTCTCTCCCAAACAATGAACCCTCTCTTCTATCACCTCCTCCAATGGATGAAGCTCTCCATGCCTTCATGCTAGAACAACAAAGAAATATTAGCTCTTATATCCAAAGGCAATAAGAGAAGTAAAAGGAGCTAAAGAAGCTAGAAGTCATGGTTACTACTATGGAGGAAGCCATTAACCACATGGCCTCCCACCTAAGCTCATGCATCCCAAGTACTCGCATTGACGAATGTGGAGGATCAACCAAGGAGCATAGTAAGGGAGTGAATTTGGAGCTTCAAGGTGAAGAAGAGGAGTTAAAGTAAGAATTGAAACAAGGGGAGGGAGTAGAGATAATTGAGTCGGAAGGAGTTATTGAAGATTTAGGAGATGTTGAAAGTCCATGGGAATGTAGAATTATAGAGCCCTCTTCTAAGAAGCTTGATATTGATGTCGAGGAGGGTGTACAACCTCTAAAGCATATCATGATTGAAGACCTTGAAGAGGTTGATCAAGAGATGGATTCAATCATTGATGAATTCTTATCTACAATTGAATCCTCTCCCATTGGATTTGAAATAGAGGTCAAAGAAGAAGATACACAACTTCCAAAACCCTTGGTAAATGATAAAGAAGAAATTGAATCAGAAGAAAGATACCAAGAAGAAGGTTTTGAAGAAGTTGTCAAGCTAGAGGAAGGGGTGGAAGTTGACGAAGTTTACCTAGAGATGGAGGCAAATCAAGAAGAGCATAAATGAGTGGAGCTTGCAAGACCATTGGAGACATCTCTCCCCAAGCCATCACCATCCATCATTTCATTCAAGTGGGTAAATCTCTTATCTCTAAGCTTTATTATTCCACTTGAATAAGTTTTGCTTGAGATGGATGGCAACTTAGAGCTCTTTGTGGCTTTAAGAGCAAAAGGGAGATCGTTAGTGGTTGGAAACATCACACTAGGTTCATGATGGTTGCATGTTCAAAGTTTGATAGCAAGGTTTGGTATAGAGCTAGATTGCTTGGGTCTAGGAAGTTATTTGGAGGTTTCATTGAGAATTCGGCTTGCTTACCACCCAAATGGAATAATGATGATCAATTTGAAGATGGGTATTGATAAACCCATATTTCATGATATAATTTGTGCTCAAATTGAGTGTTTCTATCAATTTTTAACCCACTTATTCATGTAAATTGCATGGTTTTACTTTCCCTTCCTTATTTTATGATATATGTGAAAAACATGTTTCCTATGCTTAAAAAATATTAATTTTAATTATTCTTTATTACCATTTGATGCCGTGATTTTTGTGTTCAGTATTTTCAGATCTCACATGGCAGGAATGGCTTAAAGGACAAAAAGGAAATATACAAAAATGTAAGGAAAACACAAAAATGGAGTTTTGAAGAAAAGGCAGCGATGCGAACGCATCGACGATGCGAACGCGCGCCTAGCGCGAAAATGCAACGACGCGAACGCGTGAAAGACGCGGATGCGCGCCTTGAGCAGAACGCAAATGACGTGTACGCAAAACCGACGCATACGCGTGGCAAGGAAAACTCTCAGATGATGCGAACGTGTGATCCACGCGAATGCGTGACAGACGCCACGTAGAGGAATCTGTAGAAAATGTCCCCAGCAATTTCTGGACCCTTTTTCGGCCCAAATCCAAACCAGAAACACAGAATATAAGATAGAGAATGGAGGAATAAAAGGAGAGACGGAGAACAACATTCATAATTCATAATTTTAGGATTAGATGTAGCTTTTAGAGAGAGAGGTTCTCTCCTCTCTCTTAGGATTAGGATTAGGATTTCTCTCAAGTTTAGGATTATTTCTCCTCAATCATAGGTTCAATATAATTTATTTTCTACTTTTATTATTCGACTACTTTAATTGTCATTTATCTTTTCAATTTGGCTTATGAACCATTCACGCTTTGATTTTCTTAATTAATATATTTTGAGGTATTTCAAATTTTATTTTGCTTTAATTTATTTATGAATGATTTAAATTTAAAATAGATTTATTTTCCCCTTTTGTCCTTGGAATTCTTTGCTGGTTAATTTCCACTCCAATAACTCTAGTCTCTCCATAGGAGTTGACTAGGACCTGAGGATCAAATTAATTTGTCCACTTGATTTTCCTTTGTTTAGCAAGGGTTAATTCAAAGTGGGAGCATAATCCAATTCTCTTCACACCTGACAAGGATAATTAGGATAGGACTTCAATTTCTTATACCTTGCCAAGAGATTTTAATAATTATTAATTTATTTTTCTTGTTATTTAAATTACTTGTTTCCTATTTCAAAAACCCAAAAATATACTGTTTTACATAACCAATAATAAATCATACCTCCCTGCAATTCCTTGAGAAGACGACCCGAGGTTTAACTATTTCAGTTATAAATTTTTTTGGGTTTTCTTACTTGTGACAACCAAAGTTTTTGTATGAAAGGATTATTGCTTGGTTTAGAAATTATACTAGCAACGAGAATTTATTGTGAATTCCAAACCATCAATATTCTGATCTTCAAGTATGAAAACAAAGTGTGGGATCTCGGATTACAAAAAGAAGGTCAATTTTGGGAGCACATGGTTTGTGAAGAACTCCATCAAAGCTTAGAGCTACTAATTTTGAATGATGGAACTTATTGGAGGTCCAAGCATTGCTGGAAGTTCTAAGATGAATTCAAGCACTAGCCACCTTGATGAGAGCTCCCCATTAGTCTAACTTAAGGACAATAAACAAAAGTGCTAAGTGGGAGACACCAACCATGGTAAACTGTTTTCATTTTTCTCTTTTTGCACATATTAGTAAATTAGTTTAATTTCATGTTTAGTTTAGTTTGTTGAGTTTTTTTGGGAGTCTAGTATATTAAATAAGATTTTACGATGTTTTGGTAGCTGTTTGGAGGTTTGAAATACTTGGTTTGGTGCTAGAACTTAGAATTTTTGAAAAACAGAGCACCCAGCCACGCGTATGCATCACCCACTATGCGTGACCCTAAGAATTTCAACCCCTCACGCGTATTGTAACAACCCCATTTTTCCAGTACGCAAAATCTTTTTTGAAGGCACGGATTTCTCTAGAAGTTCAGTAAAGGAAAAACCTCTGCCGTATCATGAAGAATCTCAATCCTTAATATCATTATTTTATCTTTAAGCTATAACCTCTTCTGTGGCAAGCTCGATAACGCAATCACGAAGAACCTACTTTTTGAACCGTATCGGTTAGGAGTTTTGATTCTAGTTTTCGTAAATAGTCTCTATTTGACGAACCGGACACGATTCATGAGAGAAGAGATATAATATTATCATTATATTATTATTAGAAGATGCTTGAATGATATTATAAGGTTACTTGGTCTGTTTTAGTTAAAAACAGGAAATAGGTTTAACCGGGTTCACAATTTACTGGTGCAGCTTAACACCAGCACTCTTTGAAGACTTTAGCTTTGATAATGCCTCATCATACATGTTATATACTCATATTAAATATGTTACTAGTGTCATTTATGCTAGTAGCTCAGAAAAGAATTTTTAGAGATTTTTTTACGAGTGTTCTGATACATCTAGTTTTAGTAGTTATACACCTAAGATATTTTAATATTATTTTAATCCACCTCCAAGCCAACCAATCACAACTCACCCTACACCCCAAGACCCCCAAGGCTGGTTCATTTACTTCTTGTGGCTGAAACTTTCAAGAGATAAAAAGAGAGAAAAGTTCTTAGTTCCAAATCTTCAAAGCTTGATTTCTTCTGAACTAAAACCCACATCAAAATTCCAATCCGACCAAAATCATCCTCTCTTCTTTCTCTACATAACCATATGACTTATCAAGGCTAGAATCAAGATGAGTTGGCTGCACCATCTCCCTTTGGCTTTGGTTTCAAGGAAACATGCTTAAACATGTGTTTTCTTGATGTTCTTCCTTAGGAATCATGCTTAACTTGACATAAGGGCCAAGAAATGTTGATTTCCAGAAAGTTTATGGTGAGAAATCCCTTCCTAACATGCTGAATGAGATTCGGTCAGTTGAGGGTTTGTGGATTTAAAGTTGTTCTTGATGTGATTTAGGCGGAAAAAGTGCTTAAGGACCACCTAAGAGCATAACCTAAATTGTAGCAGCAAATCAAGGTAGGGTTTAATGAAATTAATCTTGATTAATTGTGTTTGAGTTGTGTGATTATGATATGGTTTGGCTGTGCTTGAAATTGATTGTTTATATGAGTGATTCTTGTTGAAATTTTGGTGAAAATTTGATAAAATTTGATGAAATTCAAGCTATGAACTTATGTTCTTGGGCAGCTGGGAAAAACGAACCCTAACCCTTAAATTGGGGTTGAATGTGCATTGAAATCAAGTGAAAAATATAGGGCTTTAGTGGCTCCAATTTTATTTTGAATTATGGTAAAAATCAGTTGCTGAAAAGATTGAAAAACGGGTGAAGACAGAGAAAGAATCTGAAGAATTTACGAAGAACATGAAGAACACTTTGAGTGTGGTGAAGAACAATGAAGCATAGGCTTTAGATCTTAAAAAGGGAAAGGAAGTAATTATTTTGGTGTTTGGGGGATTATTTTGTAATTTCCAAAAGTTAGGGTGGTTAAAGTAGAAATATTAAAAGTTACAGGTGGTAAAATATTAAAGGTCAAAAGTTAAAAAGGGGTAATTTTAAAAAATTTAATAATTAAATAATAAATAATAAAATATTAAATAATAATATTTAATTAAAAATAATATTTTAATAAAAATAATAAAATAATACGGAAAGGATAGTGTTTCGGTAAAGTTTTAGAAAGACAACTTTAAGCTCAGAATCTCATAATTATCTTAATAAAACACTTAGGGAGTGGTAATAACATATTAGTGAGGCAAAGATAAAGGAAAGATAAAAGGTTGAAGAAAAGATAAGAATCGGAAAAAAAGTCTGTAAAGTTTTGAATTTTTAATGAAGAAAGAGAAAAACAACAAAGACTCAAAACATGAAAATTATGAATCAAAACACATAATGCATGCAAGAACACCTTGAATGTCAAGATGAACATCAAGAACATGTTTTTGAAAATTTTTAAGAAAAGAAAAGAATGCAAGACACCAAACTTAAAAATTTTTAATGTTGAGACACTAACAAATTGAAAATGCATATGAGAAACAAGAAAAGATGCACAACAAGAAAATGCAAAGATCAAACAAAGAAAATCATCAAGAACAACTTGAAGATCATGAAGAACATATGATGAATTTTTGAAAATTAAGAAAAAATTACAAACATGCAATGGACACCAAACTTAAAACTTGACACTAGACTCAAACAAAAAACACAAATTATTTTTGGTTTTATGATTTATAAAATATTTTTGTATTTTTCGAAAATTATTTGGAAAAAGAAAAATAAGGATTTCAAAATTTTTAATGAGAATTCCAGGAATCATACAATGTTAGTCTAAAACTCCGGTCCAAGAATTAGACATGGCTTACTAGCCAGCCAAGCTTTCAGTGAAAGCTCCGGTCCAAAACACTAGACATGGCAAATGGCTAGCCAAGCCTTAGCATACAAATCAGGCATACAATAGCTGATCAGATGGGAGTCCACGGACTCTTGTGATGATAAGTTGAAATCGCGGTCCAAAAGAATTAGACATGGCTTCACAATAAGCCAGATTTCAACAAATCATCATGAAACTCTAGAATTCATTCTTAAAAATTTTGAAGAACAAAATAAAATTTCTTATTTTTTTGAAAATTTTTCGAAAATAAAAAGAATAAAAACAAAAACTTAAAATTAAAATAAAGTTACCTAATCTGAGCAACAAGATGAACTGTTAGTTGTCCAAACTCGAACAATCCCCAACAACGGTGCCAAAAACTTGGTGCACGAAATCGTGATTATTCATTCCTTGGTAACGGCGCCAAAAACTTAATACGCACGTTCATAATCTTAGTTCTTTTTCACAACTTCGCACAACTAACCAGCAAGTGCACTGGGTCGTCCAGGTAATAAACCTTACGTGAGTAAGGGTCGATCCCACGGAGATTGTCGACTTGAAGCAAGTTATGGTCACCTTGTAAATCTCAGTCAGGCAGATTCAATTGCTTATGGAGATTTGATAATTAAAATATAATTAAAATATAAAATAGGATAGAGATACTTATGCAATTCATTGGTGAGAGCTTCAGATAAGCATATGGAGATGCTTTTATTCCTTCTGAACATCTGCTTTCCTACTGCTTTCATCCAATCATTCATACTCATTTCCATGACAAGCTGTATATTGGGCATCACCTTTGTCAATGGCTACATCCCGTCCTCTCAGTGAAAATAGTCCAAATGCACTGTCACCGCACGGGTAATCATCTATCGGTTCTCGATCATGCTAGAATAGAATTCAGTAATCCTTTTGTGTCTGTCACTATGCCCAGTACTCGCGAGTTTGAAGCTCGTCACAGTCATCCCATCCCAGATCCTACTCGGAATACCACAGACAAGGTTTAGACTTTTCGAATCTCAGGAATGGCCGCCAATAATTCTAGCCTATACCACGAAGACTCTGATCATAGATCAGGAGGCTAAGAGATATGCATTCAAGCTTGCTTTCATGTAAAACGGAAGTATTTGTCAGGCACGCGTTCACAGGTGAGAATGGTGATGAGCGTCACATAATTATCACCTTCATCATGTTCTTGTGTGCGAATGAATATCTTATAGAAGAAATAGGCTTGAGTTGAATAGAAAAATAATAGTACTTTGCATTAATTCATGTGGAACAGTAGAGCTCCACACCTTAATCTATGGTGTGTAGAAACTCTACCGTTGAAAATACATAAGTGATAATGGTGTTCATTGCCTTCGGCCCCAGAGGGGAAACCAGAATAACCAAGACCCTAAAGGTGGTCAAAAAAAGACCCTAAATACAAAAGTAAAAAGTCCTATTTATACTAAACTAGTTACTAGAATTTACAGAAATGAGTAAATGATGCAGAAATCCACTTCCGGGCCCACTTGGTGTGTGCTTGGGCTGAGCATTGAAGCTTGCACATGTAGAGGTCTACCTTGGAGTTGAACGCTAGTTTGTAACTTGTTTCTGGCGTTTAAGTCTGCTTTGCAACTTGTTTCTGGCGTTTAACGCCAGAATAGGGCAGAAAGCTGGCGTTAAACGCCATTTTGCGTCATCTAAACTTGGGCAAAGTATTGACTATTATATATTGCCGGAAAGCCCTGGATATCTACTTTCCAACGCAATTGAGAGCGCACCATTTGGGTTTCCGTAGCTCCAGAAAATCCACTTCGAGTGCAGGGAGGTCAGAATCCAATAGCATCTGCAGTCCTTCTTCAGCCTCTGAATCATATTTTTGCTCAAGTCCTTCAATTTCAGTCAGAAGATACCTGAAATCACAGAAAAACACACAAACTCCTAGTAAAGTCCAGAAATGTGATTTTTAATTAAAAACTAATAAAAATATACTAAAAACTAATCAAATCATACTAAAAACTATGTAAAAACAATGCCAAAAAGCGTATAAATTATCTGCTCATCAATCAACCAAGGAGCATAGTAAGGGAGTGAATTTGGAGCTTCAAGGTGAAGAAGAGGAGTTAAAGCAAGAATTGAAACAAGGGGAGGGAGTAGAGATAATTGAGCCAGAAGGCGTTATTGAAGATTTAGGAGATGTTGAAAGTCCATGGGAATGTAGAATTATATAGCCCTCTTCTAAGAAGCTTGATATTGATGTCGAGGACGGTGTACAACCTCTAAAGCATATCATAATTGAAGACCTTGAAGAGGTTGATCAAGAGATGGATTCAATCATTGATGAATTCTTATCTACAGTTGAATCCTCTCCCATTGGACTTGAAATAGAGGTCAAAGAAGAAGATATACAACCTCCAAAACCCTTGGTAAATGATAAAGAAGAAATTGAATCGGAAGAAAGCTACCAAGAAGAAGGTTTTGAAGAAGTTGTCAAGCCAAAGGAAGAGGTGGAAGTTGACGAAGTTTGCCTAGAGGTGGAGGGAAATCAAGAAGAGCATAAATGAGTGGAGCTTGCAAGACCATTGGAGACACCTCTCTCCAAGCCATCACCATCCATCATTTCATTCAAGTGGGTAAATCTCTTATCTCTAAGCTTTATTATTCCACTTGAATATGGTTTGCTTGAGACGGATGGGCAACTTAGAGCTCTTTGTGGCTTTAAGAGCAAAAGGGAGATGGTTAGTAGTTGGAAACATCACTCTAGGCTCATGATGGTTGCATGTTCAAAGTTTGATAGCAAGGTTTAGTATAGAGCTAGATTGCTTGGGTCTAGGAAGTTGTTTGGAGGTTTCATTGAGAATTTGGCTTGCTTACCACCCAAATGGAATAATGATGATCAATTTGAAGATGGGTATTGATAAACCCATATTTCATGATATAATTTGTGCTCAAATTGAGTGTTTCTATCAATTTTTAACCCACTTATTCATGTAAATTGCATGGTTTTACTTTCCCTTCCTTATTTTATGATATATGTGAAAAACATGTTTCTTATGCTTTAAAAATATTAATTTTAATTATCCTTTATTACCATTCGATGACGTGATTTGTGTGTTCAGTATTTTCAGATCTCATATGACAGGAATGGCTTAAAGGACAAAAAGGAAACATACAAAAATGGAAGGAAAACACAAAAATGGAGTTTTGAAGAAAAGGCAGCGACGCGAACGCATGGACGACGCGAACGCATGCCTACCGCGAAAATGCAACGACGCGAACGCGTGGATGATGCAGACGCGCGTCTTGAGCAAAATGCAAATGACGCGTATGCGTGACCGACGCATACGCGTGAGAAGAAAAACTGCTAGATGACGCGAACGCGTGATCCACACGAATGCGTGACAGACGCCACATACAGGAATCTGCAGAAAATGCCCCCTGAGATTTCTGGACCCTTTTTTCGGCCTAAATCCAAACCAGAAACACAGAATATAAGCCAGAGAATGGAGGAATAAAAGGAAAGACGGAGAACAACATTCATAATTCATAATTTTAGGATTAGATGTAGCTTTTAGAGAGAGAGGTTCTCTCCTCTCTCTTAGGATTAGGATTAGGATTTCTCTCAAGTTTAGGATTATTTCTCTTCAATCACTGGTTCAATATTCCTTTAATTTATTTTCTACTTTTATTTATTCCACTACTTTAATTGTCATTTATCTTTTCAACTTGGCTTATGAACCATTCATGCTATGATTTTCTTAATTAATATATTTGAGGTATTTCAGATTTTATTTTGCTTTAATTTATTTATGAATGATTTCAATTCAAATTAGATTTAATTTCCCCTTTTGCCCTTGGTTAAATAATTTATAACACTTGAGTTATCAACTCAGCTGTTGTTTGAAATTGGAATTCTTTGCTGGTTAATTTGCACTTCAATAACTCTAGTCTCTCCATAGGAGTTGACTAGGACCTGAGGATCAAATTAATTTGTCCACTTGACATTCCTTTGTTTAGTAAGGGTTAATTAAAAGTGGGAGCAGAATCCAATTTTCTTCACACCTGACAAGGATAATTATGATAGGACTTCAATTTCTTATACCTTGCCAAGAGATTTTATTAATTATTAATTTATTTTTCTTGTTATTTAAATTACTTGTTCCCTATTTCAAAAACCCAAAAATATACTGTTTTACATAACCAATAATAAATCATACCTCCCTGCAATTCCTTGAGAAGACGACCCGAGGTTTAACTACTTCGGTTATAAATTTTATTGGGTTTTGTTACTTGTGACAACCAAAGTTTTTGTATGAAAGGATTATTGCTTGGTTTAGAAACTATACTAGCAACGAGAATTTATTGTGAATTCTAAACCATCAATATTCTGATCATCAGATATGAAAACAAAGTGTGGGATCCCAGATTACAAAAAGAAGGTCAATTTTGGGAGCACATGGTTTGTGAAGAACTTCATCAAATCTTAGAGCTACTAATTTTGAATGATGGAACTTATTGGAGATTCAAGTATTGGTGGAAGTTCCAAGATGAATTCAAGCACAAGCCACCTTGATGAGAGCTCTCCCTATAAGTCTAACTTAAGGACAATAAACAAAAGTGCTAGGTGGGAGACACCCCATCATGGTAAACACTTTTCATTTTTCTCTTTTTGTACACATTAGTAAATTAGTTTAATTTCATGTTTAGTTTAGTTTGTTGAGTTTATTTGGGAGTCTAGTATGTTAAATAAGATTTTACGATGTTTTGGTAGCTGTTTGAAGGTTTGGAATACTTGGTTTGGTGCTAGAACTTAGAAATTTTGAAAAACAGAGCACCCAGCCACGCGTATGCATCACCCACTACACGTGACCCCAAGAATTTCAGCCCCTCACGCGTACTGTAACAACCCCATTTTTCCAGTACGCAAAATCTTTTTTGAAGGCACGGATTTCTCTAGAAGTTCAGTAAAGGAAACACCTCTGCTATATCATGAAGCATCTTAATCCTCAATGTCATTATTTCATCTTTAAGCTATAACCTCTTCTGTGGCAAGCTCGATAACCCAATCATGAAGAACCTAGTTTTTGAACCATATCGGTTAGGAGTTTTGATTCTAGTTTTCGTAAATAGTCTTTAATTAACGAACCGGACACGATTCATGAGAGAAGAGATATAATAGTATAATATTATCATTATATTAGTATTAGAAGATGCTTGAATGATATTATAAGGTTACCTAGTCTATTTTCGTTAAAAAAATGAAATAGGTTTAACCGGGTTCACAATTTACTGGTGCAGCTTAACACCAGCACTCTTTGAAGACTTTAGCTTTGATAATGCCTCATCATACATGTTATATACTCATATTAAATATGTTACTAGTGTCATTTATGCTAGTAGCTCAGAAAAGAATTTTTAGAGATTTTTTTACGAGTGTTCTGATACATCTAGTTTTAGTAGTTATACACCTAAGATATTTTAATATTATTTTAATCCACCTCCAAGCCAACCAATCACAACTCACCCTACACCCCAAGACCCCCAAGGCTGGTTCATTTACTCCTTGTGGCTGAAACTTTCAAGAGATAAAAAGAGAGAAAAGTTCTTAGTTCCAAATCTTGAAATCTTGATTTCTTCTGAACTAAAACCCACATCAAAATTCCAATCCGACCAAAATGATCCTCTCTTCTTTCTCTACATTACCATATGACTTATCAAGGCTGGAATCAAAGTGAGTTGGCTGCACCATCTCCCTTTTGCTTTGGTTTCAATGAAACATGCTTAAACATGTGTTTTCTTGATGTTCTTCCTTAGGAATCATGCTTAACTTGACATAAGGGCCAAGAAATATTAATTTCCAGAAAGTTTAAGGTGAGAAATCCCTTCCTAACTTGCTGAATGAGATTCGGTCAGTTGAGGGTTTGTGGATTTAAAGTTGTTCTTGATGTGATTTATGCGGAAAAAGTGCTTAAGGACCACCTAAGAGCATAACCGAAATTGGAGCAGCAAATCAAGGTAGGGTTTAATGAAATTAATCTTGATTAATTGTGTTTGAGTTGTGTAATTATGATATGGTTTGGCTATACTTGAAATTGATTGTTTATATGAGTGATTCTTGTTGAAATTTTGGTGAAATTTTGATAAAATTTGATGAAATTCAAGCTATGAACTTATGTTCTTGGGAAGCTGGGAAAAACGAACCCTAAACCTTAAATTGGGGTTGAATGTGTGTTGAAATCAAGTGAAAAATATAGGGCTTTAGTCGCTCCAATTTTATTTTGAATTATGGTAAAAATGAGTTGCTGAAAAGATTTAAAAACGGGTGAAGACAGAGAAAAAATCTGAAGAATTTACGAAGAACATGAAGAACACTTTGAGTGTCATGAAGAACAATGAAGCATAGGCTTTATATCTTAAAAAGGGAAAGGAAGTAATTATTTTGGTGTTTGGGAGATTATTTTGTAATTTCTAAAAGTTAGGGTGGTTAAAGTAGAAATATTAAAAGTTACGGGTGGTAAAAAGTGAATATTAAAGGTCAAAAGTTAAAAAGGGGTAATTTTAAAATATTTAATAATTAAATAATAAATAATAAAATATTAAATAATAATATTTAATTAAAAATAATATTTTAATAAAAATAATAAAATAATACGGA
>NC_029791.2:85559048-85598265 GCF_000816755.2 Arachis ipaensis
GTTAGGGTGGTAAAAGTAGAAATATTAAAAGTTACGGGTGGTAAAAAGTGAATTTTAAAGGTTAAAGGTTAAAGTAAAGTTAATTTTCAAAAATTTAATAATAAAATAATAAATAACAATAAAATATTAAATAATAATATTTAATTAAAAATAATATGTTAATAAAAATAATAAAATAATACGGAAAGGATAGTGTTTCGGTAAAGTTTTAGAAAGACAACTTTAAGCTCAGAATCTCATAATTATCTTAATAAAACACTTAGGGAGTGGTAATAACATATTAGTGAGGCAAAGATAAGAATTGGAAAAAAAGTCTATAAAATTTTAATGACAGAAACAAATAGAGATTAGTAAACAAACTAGGAGCAACATAGTTAGTATTTGAATTGCGCCTAGGTTAGGTATAATATGAAAAGTTAAACTGTTTCAGTATACACTTAATGAACCTATACTTGGGACAGGATAACTATTCATACCGAAATTTACATAAGTTATAAATACATACGTTAAACGGAGAAACCAGAGCAAAGTAAAGAGAAAGAGAAAAGAGTAATTAGAGCAGAGTAAAAAGACAAAGAAAAAAGAGTAATATTATAAAGAGAACAGAGAACAAGTAGCGGGCATGTTGAAAGGTAATTTGTTGCACTAAGGCAACTCCAGAGATATTTGTATGTTCATCTGCTGCATTGAGGCAGTCAGATAGATGGTGGTACAACCACCGAGAGCGCTTTCCTGGGATACTTAGCTATAGTGCTATTCTGTAAGTCAGAGGACTCTTACAGAGGTAATCAAGAAAACACATAACTAGCATATGCTCCTATAAGTCAAAGGACTCTTATAGTGAGTGCGTGAGTCTGCTCCTGTAAGTCAAAGAACCCTTACAGTGAGTGTGTTGGGCAGACTAGCTCTGTCCTGCAAGTCAAATAACTCTTGCAGTAGGTTGCTACTGCCGCCATGCAAGTCAAAGGACTCTTGCAGTAGTTTGCCCCGCAAGTCAATGGACTCTTGCGATGGGTATTGCCAATAGGGAAGCCTTACCTGGTCAAAAGACTCCGGGTAACGCCGGGAGCGGGTATGTACCGACAAATGAGCTCATTACTTGCATTAGGGCTAGACATGCATCATACTTGGTTGTGCATTTCCTCTATTATGACTGTTGTATGAATATATGTTTTTTCTATTTCTATTCTATTCTTTGCATTTGTGTTTTTTTTCTTGTATTCTTTTGTTTGTATTCTGCTTTCTATTTTCTCTATTTATCTGTATCTTCTAATCACTGCTTCTCTACATTTTGCTATTGTCTGTTAAACAACACCGAATTAATGAACTTAACTAATAACCCCGACCCTACTAAGAGCTCCCCAGTTCTTACCCCTTCTCTCTCCCTTCCTCCTTCAGATGGAAGTAAGAGTACCCTTCCGTAGTTCATTGATGATCGTTCCACAAAGAGGATTCCACTCTAGGTAGTCTTCTGAGTCTAGAGTGAACTCTATTATCTGTTTATATGTATATACTGTTAGACCAGCCAACGTCTGCACCCCGTTTGTATGTGAACTTTAACTAAATCCTGTGTACGACTCCTGTTATATGGCTACTTGATGAGGTACCAGAGAGACGTCATATGACAATGTCTGATCGTGCAGAGGAGTAGTAGATGATGTTCTGCCTTTTGAAGATGTTCCACCTGACTTGAGTTTTGAAGACTTAGAACGTACTTTCCCTCGCTTTAGTAGTTTAGAGGGACTAAGTGAGTATAGAGTCTAGGCTAGCCTGGGCGCCAACTTAGGTACTTCATGAATAGGTCAGGGGCTTGGGATGTTTTATGTATATATATGTATATAGTTTTTATCTAGCTATATCTAGGGGTGTTCTAACTAAAGATATTTACTCTAATAAAGGTTCGATAACTGAATGTTATTAACTGCTTTAGATGTATATAAGTGTGGTTGTTTATAACTGTTATATCTGTTATTATTTGCATATTAATTGTGAATGATTCCGTTTATTAGTCTAAACATTTTCAAAAAAAAAAAATTACCTCGCAAAATAACTACGCTTTTAACAATGAATCAGGATCATATAATTAAATAATAGATAATAGTTAGGAAGACAAGTTGGTGACGCTCATTTTCCGGTATAATCTAGACATATTGAAAATTGGGTTGTTACAATTTGATATCAGAGTAGTTCGTTTCCAGTAGAGCCTGGGGAGTAGACTGACTATGCTATACTGCATACTCTGCTTGTGTGTCTCATGCCGTTATGGTATCTTTAAGATACATTTGGCATGAATGTCTATGAGTGCTCATTTTGGGAATGTTCGTGCTTAACTTGAGACATTAAGACTGATCACCTTAATGTTGATTGTTTGGTGCGGATAAGACCTCAATGACTGTGAATAGGTGATAAACCTCTATTTCATGATCTATCTTGTGCTCATTTGAGTGGTTTTTATCAACTCTTTACCCACTTATTCGTATTATTTGCATGGTTTTACATTTGCCTTCCTAATTATGTGCTTTGATTGAAAACATGCTTCTTTGGACTTATAATTTCTAATATTAATTCTCTCTTATCACCATTAGATGCCTTGATATGTGTGTTAAGTGATTTCAGAGATTACAGGGCAGGAATGGCTTAGAGGATGGAAATGAAGCATGCAAAAGTGGAAGGAATACAAGAAGTTGAAGGAACTGCAAAGCTGTCCAGCCTGACCTCTCTGCACTCAAACAGCTATAACTTTAGCTATAGAGATCCAAACGACGCGGTTCCAGTTGCATTAGAAATCTAACGTCCGTGGCTTCGATTTGATATATAATATGCGATAGTTGCTCTGACGCTAGGCGACGCGACCGCGTGCTCCATGCGGCCACGTCGCAGTGACGAAAATCAGCGTGTTTGAATTCGCAACCAGCGAATTCTGGGCTGTTTCTAACCCAGTTTGCGGCCCAGAAAACACAGATTAAAGGATATAAAGTGGGGGAATGCATCTATTCATAATCATGCTCTCATATTCACAATTTTAGGAGTAGATGTAGTTTTTAGAGAGAGAGGTTCTCTCCTCTCTCTTAGGATTAGGATTGAGGATTTCTCTTAGTTTTAGGAGTGGCTCTCAATCCCAGGTTCTTTAATTTTATTTATTTTTCCAATTTAATTTATGAACTCTTCCATGTTACATATAATTTTCTTAATTAATGTTAATTGAGGTATTTCAGATTTAAGATTGCTTTGCTCCGTTTAAGATTGCTTTTAATTTAATTTAGATATTTTTTTCCCTTTTGGCTTTGGTCAAGTGATTGGTAGTACTTGAGTTATCAAACTCAGCAAGTGATTGAAATTGGCAGATTCTGCTTAAGCTAGGATTGCTCTAACACTAGTCTCTCCATAGGAGTTGACTAGGACTTGAGAATCAAGCTAATCAGTCCACTTAACCTTCCTTTGTTTAATAAAGGCTGACCAAGTGGGATTAAAATCCAATTCTCTTCACACCTGATAAGGATAACTAGGATAGGAATTCCAATTCTTATACCTTGCCAAGAGATTTTATTATTATTATTTTATTTTACTTGTCATATAACATATTCTCTCCTTACTTCCAAAACCCCAATTTACAAACTCATAACCAATAATAAGAACATACCTCCCTGCAATTCCTTGAGAAGACGACCCGAGGTTTAAATACTCAGTTATCAATTTTAAAGGGGTTTGTTACTTGTGACAACCAAAAATGTTTGTAAGAAAGGTTGATTGCTTGGTTTAGTAACTATACTCACAACAAGAGTTTACTATAATCTCTAAACCATCAATCTTCAGTTTTTTCAATAGGCATGGTTTAATCGAGTTTCGAACGACGAATCGATGCGAGGCAAAGCTATATTCAAACCTATTATGATCTCCATGGCTATGACTATGTGAAATTTAGATGCTGTAAGGAACAGGCCAATCTCTTCGTCATGATGGCTTGAAGAAAATAGATCGCTTGAAGATGGATTCTGCACATGGCTGAAATTTTGAGGGCAAAATTTTCTTTTAGAATGGTAGAATGTAACAACCCCATTTTTTTAGTATGCGAAATCTTTTCTGAAGGCACATATTTCTCTGGAAGATCAGCAAAGGGAACACCTCTACTGTATAATCAAACATCTCAATCCTCAATGTCATTATTTCATCTTTAAGCTAGAACATCTTCTGAGGCAAGCTCGATAACGCAATCACGAAGAACCTAGTTTTTAAACTGTATCGGTTAGGAGTTTTGATTCTAGTTTTCGTAAATAGTCTCTGTTTGATGAACCGGACTTGATTCATGAGAGAAGAGAGATAATAGTATAATATTATCATTATATTAGTATTAGAAGATGCTTGAATGATATTATAAGGTTACCTGGTCTGTTTTTGTTAAAAACAAGAAATCGATTTAACCGGGTTCACAATTTACTGGTGCAGCTTAGCACCAGCACCCTCTGATGACTTTGGCAATGCTAATGCCTCATCATACATGTTTTATACTCGTATTAAATATGTTACTAGTGTCATTTATGCTAGTAGCTTAGAAAAGAATTTTTAGAGATGTTTTTACTAGTGTTCCGATAAATCTAGTTTTAGTAGTTATACACCTGAGATATTTTAATATTAATTTAATCCACCTCCAAGCCAACCAATCACAACTCACCCTACACCCCCCAAGACCACCAAGGCTGGTTCATTTACTCCTAGTGGCCGAAATTTTCAACAGAGAAAAAGAGAGAAAAGTTCTTATTTCCAAATCTTCAAGGCTTGATTTCTTCTAAACTAAAACTCAAATCAAAATTCCAGTCTGTCTAAAATGATCCTCTCTTCTTTCTCTACGTAACCATATGACTTATCAAGGCTGGAATCAAGGTGAGTTGGCTGCACCATCTCCCTTTTGCTTTGGTTTCAAGGAAACATGCTTAAACATGTGTTTTCTTGATGTTCTTCCTTAGGAATCATGCTTAACTTGATATGAGGGCCAAGAAATGTTAATTTCCAGCAAGTTTAAGGTGAGAAATTCCTTCCTAACATCCTGAATAAGATCGGTCAGTTGAGGGTTTGTGGATTTAAAGTTATTCTTGATGTGATTTAGGAGGAAAAAGTGCTTATGGACCACCTAAGTGCATAACCAAATTTGGAGCAGCAAATCAAGGTAGGGTTTGATGAAATTAATCTTGATTAATTGTGTTTGAGTTGTGTGATTATAATATGGTTTTTTGTGCTTAAAATTGATTGTTTATATGAGTGATTCTTGTTGAAATTTTGGTGAAAATTTGATAAATTTGATGAAATTCAAGCTATAAACTCATGTTCTTGGGTAGTCTTCTGAGTCTAGAGTAAACCCTGTTTGTATGCGAACTTTAACTAAATCCTGTGTACGAAACTCCTGTTATGTGGCTACTTTATGAGGTACCAGAGTGACATCAGTTGGCAATGTTTGATCGTGCAGAGGAGTAGTAGATGATGTTCCGCCTTTTGATGACGTTCCACCTGACTTTAGTTTTGATGACTTAGAATGTACTTTCCCTCACTTTAGTAGTTTAGAGGGACTAGGTGAGTATAGAGTCTAGGCTACCCTGGGCGCCAACTTAGGGACTTATTAAATAGGTCAGGGCCTGGGATGTTGTATGTATATATATATTTATATAGTTATTATCTAGCTATATCTCTGGGTGTTCTAACTAAAGATCTTTACTCTAATAAAGGTTGGATAACTGAATGTTGTTAACTGCTTGAGATGTATATAAGTGTGGTTGTTTATAACTGTTGTATCTGTTATTATTTGCGTATTAATTGTGAATGATTGCATTTATTAGTCTAAACATTTAAAAAAAAAAGTATCTCGCAAAATAACGATGCTTTTAACAACGAATCAGGCTCATATAATTAAATAATAGATAATAATTAGGAAGACAAGTTGGTGACGCTCAGTTTCTGGTATGATCTAGACATACTGAAAATTGGGTCGTTACACGTACACCTCGACCACCCGTACGCGTGACCCCCCAATTTTTCAGGCGCGGTACAAAAACCAGATTATTGCGTGGGTAGTGTGTTGAAATTGTGCTTCTAGCATAATTCTGGCCTACGCGTACGCGTGATACGCGTCATCTTCTTATCTCTGCACCCACGCGTGTGCGTCGATGACACGTACGCGTCACACCTTACTTTTGCCACTCATGCGTTCGCGTGACCTGACACGTACGCGTGACAGCCTGCCATGTTTCATTCACTTCTTTTATTCTCCTGTTTCCATTTCTTTCCTTCTTCTCACTTCTCTTCTTTTCTTTCATCCCTTCAACCATCATCCAACACTACCAATCACCATCTATCACCATTTCCTTTAGTTATTTAGTTAGTTAGTTATTTTGTTAGTTTAATCCTTATTTGATTTTCTATTTTTCATGATAAGTGCTGGATTATTAATCTTGTTTGCTGTCTATTGCTGTTGATTACTGATAGGATGTTATCTTAACATCCTTTTCGTTCATATTCATCGTTAGAGTTCTTAATTGAGGTTATACTTTTATTACTTGGTTTTGAATTTTTCATGCTTAACATTTTTGAATACCAAGATTTGACATTGCCTTTAAGCTTTCTAAATATTTGAAATTGCATGTTTTAGCCACCATGTAATTTGACCCCACTATCTATTGGTAGGAAATAGTGTATTATAAATGCATTTTTTGTTAGGTGATGCTTGTTTATGATTGACCCTTATTCACATCACCTATTTCATGCATTGAGATTTTGGAATTGTGAAAATGGATCGAAATCTTACCTAGTAACATATTTTTGAGCTTTGTAAAGTTATATGGACCATACTTGCTATGTGATTGATTCTCACCTCTAGTTCTCTTTCACTACATTACATAGCAACCATGTCTCCTACTTCATGTCCACTAGGTGATAGGAGCCAAAATTCAAAGTGTGTCATTGATTGATGTGTGATTTCCATTGTCCCTTTGTTCATTAAATTTCCTTGCACATCAATCAATGTCCATTCAAAATCCATTTCACAATTGCTTGAGTGCTTCCTTGCCCTTTTATTACCTGTTTGTTGGTTTTCACTTATAAGTTTTTTTTAAAGCATCTCAAGCACACTAGAATGGGTGAAGTGCTTACTTCTTTTATGTAATCATGTCATAGCTCTCTATGCTAATGTGTGTGTTCTAAACAGCTCCCAATTTAGAATTCACACACTTATTTTCACCCATGTCACACATTGAGTCACTCACTTCATGTTAGTGATTATCACATCATTCCAACAATATATGCTTCCTTGCTCTTGCATTTACTCATCTCCTTATGTTGTCTTCTATTTTCAGGATAAGTCATCATAAGCTAAAATGGAAGCAGAAGAAAGAACACACAGCAGCCGATTGATCCGCCAGCTGAAGGTGGCAATTTGGAAAGTCGTCGTACCCCCCTTGCTCCTCTTTGAATGAACCGAAGACAACGCAAACTTTTAAGTGTGGGGAGGTCGTCCGACCAATCGGCACTTTTGGGTGACAAATTTCTAATCCCAACACTTTCGCATCTCATTTTTAGATCTTTTAGGATTTTTAGTTGCATTTTCTTATTTTGCATATATAATATCATAAGCTTAGTTAAAATAATGAAATTTTCCAAGAAATTTATCTATAGGGTACCTCAATTGAGTTGAAAAAAATAATTCATGAGACTTGCTTGAACTATATATTGTGGAACATGTTTTTATTTTAGCTAAGAACATATTAACATGTGAGTTTTGAGCCTAATTGTGTGGTTACATCATATAACCACTATTTTCATTCTTGTGTGCATTATTCTCTTTCTATGATTGTAACCTTTGATTTGTTTAATTCTTTATGTCCATTATTTTGTATATGAATGTACTTATATGATTGAGGCCATCGTTTAATTTAGCTTACTTACCCAAATAGCCTACCTTTTATCTTCCATTGTTAGCCAATTTTGAGCCTATGCTAAACCCATTTGTTCTTAATTTTAGCACATTACAAGCCTTAAAGTGAAAACTAATAAATGTCCTTGATTTGGATCTTTGATTAGCTTAGGCTAGTGAGAGTGTTTATCATTCAATTGTGGGAGATTTTAGAACATTAGGTAGAGATAAAAGTATGTTTTTGGTAGATACTCATGCATTAAATGTTAAACCATATGCATTGACATTCTTGTATATATTTTAGTTGAAAAAAATAGAAAAAACAAAAAAAAAAGAAAGAAAAATAAAAAGAAAAAAATATATAGAAAAAGAAAAAGAAGGAAAAAAAAACAAAAGCAATAAAAAGGGAACAAAAATGCCCCAAAGCAAGGTAATAATAACAATGCATATCATGGGTAGCTAGGTATTATATTAGAATTTTATAGGTTGTTATATGTGTTAGGTGAGAGCTTAGGTTAATCAAAGACTCAAATTTCAAGCTCACTTAACCAAATGCATCCTTACCTTGACCCTAGCCCCATTACAACCTATGGATAAGTCCTCATGATATTTGTATGCATGCATTGAATAATTGTTGATTGTTAGATGAAAAACAAATCTTGGAAAGCATGATTAGGGGAGAATTGAGTAAATCAACCCTATACACTTGAGTGACTAGAGCGGATACACATCTGGTGAGGGTTCGATTACTCAATTATATGTTTTCACCTATGATCATCTCCTTTCTTGCAAGTTAAAATCTTTTCAATAACTCAATTCAATTGTGGATTTGATTTGGTTGTTAATACCTTTAGCCCCGATGGTTATACATGTATTCTTGGAGGTTGATCTATTTTGACCAAGTAGTTTCATGCATATATATATATATTGCATGTAGATAGGTTGCATTTAAATAGTTTGTATTGAATAAATGTTGATACCCTTTGTCTGTTTCTTGATTTTAGCATGAGGACATGCTTAGTTTAAGTGTGAGGAGATTTGATAAACCCAAATTTTGTGGTTTATCTTGTGTTGAATTTAGAGAATTTTATCAACTTATCCCATATTTATTCAATAAAATAGCATGGTTTTGTGAATTTCTCCAAATTGTGCTTAAGAGTTAAAAACATGCTTTTTAGGCCTTTAATTAGTGAATTTTAATTCACTTTTGATTCCACTTGATGCGTTGATATGTTTGTTAGTGATTTCAGGATTAAAAGGGCAAGGAATGGATCAAAGAAGTGAAGAGAAAAGCATGCAAGATGGAGAATTCATGGAAAACAAGGAGTTAGAAGATTCATGGTGACGCACACGCATGAGTGAGGATCTCGTCATGGCGATGCGTATGCATGACTGACGCATACTCATGATGAAGAAAGTTGCCAGTGATGCGTACGCATGACCCATGCGTAAGGATGACAAGCTACACGTGACCTCATTAAAGGCAATATGCTAGGGGCGATTTCTGAGCTTTCCAGGCCCAAATCCAACTCAATTCTGAAGTATTTGAGGCAGAAATCAAGATTGGACAAGGGGGGAGAAATTAGATTAGGTTAGGAAGCATGCCTGAGAAGCTCCCTCTTCTCTCTAGAAATTAGGGTTCTTAGTTTAATTTATTCTTAGATTTAGGTTTTAATTCTTGTTTTCATCTTATTTTCTTTACAATTTCTTGTTCCTACATCTTTGTTCTCTTAGTTTATATTGTTAATTTCCCCTTTATGCCTCTTTTTATGTTGATGAACTCTTGTTGGATTTGGATTTCTTTTTAATGCAATTTATGTTTTATGTTTCTTTGATGTTTAATTGAGTTGCTATTATTGTTTCCTTGCAACTGGTAGTGGTAGATTTTATTATTTCTTGCAATTTATGATGCTTTCCTTTTATACCTTCCAAGTGTTTGATAAAATGCTTGGTTGGATGTTGGAGTAGCTATTTGAGCATTCTTGGCTTGGAAAGAGAAATTGGGTAATCTTGTGTCATTAATGCCCAATTTAGATTGGTGATCTAGAGTTGTTAGTTAATATTATTTCCATTGACTCTAATCTCTTGCTAATTCAATTAGTGAGTTGATTAGGACTTTTGGATTGAGATTAACTAGTCCTATTTTACTTTCTCTCAATAGGAAGATAACATTATACCTTCTTCCTATGTTGAAGATGACTTAAAAGGATTAGCTCTTAAAAATTATTGTATAATAATTAATGACTAGGATAGAAAGCCTATATTCTCAATCCTTACCATGAATGTCTCTCTTTATTACTTGCTTTCTGTAGTTGCTTGCTTTACTTTTGTTGCCTTTTCAATTTCTGGCTTTATCAACCTAACCCCTTGAACTTCATAACCAATAATTAAGCACTCGATTGTAATTCCTAGAGAGAACGACCCGGGACTAATACTCTCGAATATTTTTTATTGGGTTGGACTTGTGACAACCAAAAATTAAACTTATTTGAAGATCGATTATCGGTTTGGGCTATGCTCACAACGAAATTATTTTGTTAAATTCCGAACCGGTATAAATCCTCACATAACTTATCTTCCATATCACTGCCTGTTCATACCCCTCCCGAGCACGAGGTCTGGCCTTGGGAAACCAAAGCTCTGACCTCTTAAGACGGCCTGATCTACAGCCCGACTTCTCCCAAAGAAAGTCGAAAACCCACAACAAAGGCCCAGAGAGGCCCAACTCATTGGAAGTCCACCGCCCTCTAGAAGGTGGTGGCCAAAGGATAAGATTTGACCAACGGGTAAAAGATAAGATAAGATAAAAAAGTCTTATCTCCCTAAAGAAGGTCACCTGACTCCGCTATAAATATACCGAAGCACCCATGTATAACTCATACTCCAAATTCTACGAAAAACCTGTTAAAAGCCCATGCTAACTTAAACATCAAAGTCTCTTGCAGGTACCACCACCCCTCTTCCCAAGGAATCAAGGACTGGCGGCACCTCAGCTCCAACAAGTTGGACAAGGCCGACTCAACCAAATCAGGACACCTCGTCCGAGATCGACCTCAACGCTTCAGGTAAACCTTCGAACATTGGCGCCATTGCCGGAGAACCTGGAAGTCATCCCACAATCATGGCGAACAACCTGCCTAACAACGACCATACTTCCAGACTGGAAGACGATACACCGACGAAAAACCCAGATTTCATACCCTCCCCACCACCACCAAAGGAAAAGCACCACTCCAAGGGGGACAAACAACCTCAAAATACAGAGATCCTAGATGCCATCCGCGAACAACAACAACATCTCAAACAGCTTGAATGGGAGGCCAAGCGACAACGGTAGGCCGAGCGGGACCTGCGAAGAGAAACAAGACAGCGCAGAGAGTTAGAGGAAAAACTCCAGAAGCTCGAAGCCGACCTCAAAACCCGAACCACCCAATCCAACTGTGAGACTAGTCCTTGATGAATCCATATATGATAATATATTTTGGTTTAATTTGAGTGGATTTCATCACATAAACCCACATTTATTCATCTAAATAGCATACTTTTGTGTTTTCTCCCTAAATTGAGATTAATTGTGAAAACATGCTATTTTGTGCTTAATTTAACCAATTTTATTCCACTTTCATTCCATTCGATGCCAGGATAAGTTTGTTGAGTGATTTCAGATTCATAAGGCAAGTATTGGATGGAAGAAGTGAAGAGAAAAGCATGAAAAGTGGAGAATTCATGGAAAAGCAAGGATTTGGAATGCTCAGAGCGACGTGCACGCGCGAAAAGGTGCATCATCGAAGGCGACGCGTACGCGTGACATGACGCGTACGTGTGGAAAGAAAATGCCAGACGACGCGTACGCGTGATCCATGCGTACGCGTGACAGCCGGCACGTGACCTCAGTAATGCAAATCGCTGGGGGGATTTTTGGGCCTCCAGAGCCCAGTTTTGGGACTTTCTGAAGCTGATTCTTGCTATATCAAATTAGGCCTCATTCCATGTCAACCGGGGAGGGGAGAAATTAAGGTTAGTTTAGCATAATGTAGGTTGTTTTCTAGAGAGAGAAGCTCCCCCTTCTCTCTAGAACTAAGGTTTTTTAGTTTAATTTCTTTGTAATTTCTATTTTTAATTCTTGTTTACATCTAGTTTGTTCTACATTTCCTTGTTCTATTTTCTTAATTTTCTTAGTTTATCTTGTTAATTTTTCATTTTGGTTATTCTTATGTTTAAGCACACTCTTGTTATTTTAATTTACATTTAATGCAATTTATGTTTTCATGTCATTTATTGCTTAATTGAGTTGTTATCTTTACTTTTCTTGCTTGGTAGTTATAGCATTTCTTATTTCTTGTTTTTTTATCATGCTTTCTTTTCATGCCCACCAAGTGTTTGATAAAATACTTGGTTGGGTTTTTGCCTAGTTTTTCACACTCTTAGTTGGAAAATTGGGTGAAATTGAGTTGTTGATGTCAATTTCACATTGTTTGAGGATTGTTAATTGATTTGGTTTTCACTAACACTAAGTCTTCCATTAATAGAGTTGGTAAGGACTTGTGGATTGGGATCAATTATGCCCTTTTGACTAATTCTCGATATTAGGATTGACTAATTGGGATTAATTATACACAATTACCATGTTTGTGGTCTATAACTAGGATAGGAATCCTCAATTCCCCAATTCATACCAAGAGTCCCTTTTTGTCTTTTAATTTTCATTTTCATTGCTTTAATTGCTTGTCATTTATTTTCTTGTATGCTCATTTAATTACTTGCAATTTACATTTCTTGCCTCTTATTGTCAAAACCCCCCAAAAATTCCCCATAGCCAACAACAACAACATTTTATTACAACTCCTAGGGAAGACGACCCGGGAGTTAAATACTCTCGGTTAATATTTTCTTTTATATTGTGACATTCTTAGAATTTAAAATTTGAGTGAGTGTTACTTTTTGGCCTGGAACTATACTTGCAACGCCAATCTTATTTTGAGAAAAATTCTAAGCTGACGGTTTTGCTCTTTCAAATTTTTGGCGCCGTTGCTGGGGAGTTGCAATGGTGTTGTATTCTTGGCTATTGTGTAGATGTGAATATTGTGAATAGCTTATTTTCGGTTGATTGTGCATATGTTGCTTGCTTATTTTTTGTTATTGTGAATATGTTAATATGTGAATATATTGCTTTTTGGTTGTTACTATGAATATGTTGATATGTGAATATATTGTTTTTTGGTTGCTATTGTGAATATGTTGATATTGTGAACATGTTTTTCTTGTTTGCTTTTTGTTTTTCTTGTTGGGAGCTCATAGCTTGTTAGACACTCCATCCAAGCTTGGTGCAATCAATTGGAAATTTTGGAGATTCAAGCATTGTTGTAAGCTCCAAGATGAATATAAGCACAACTCTCCATAAGAGCTTCTCAATAAAGTCCAACTTAAGGACTCTAAATAGAAGGCTAGGTGGGAGACAGCCCACCATGGTAACATTGTTTCAACCCTTCTCCATGTTTATAATTTGCTTTAATTGCATTTTTGTTTGGTTGGTTAGCTTAGGATTAATTTAATTTTTGACCTTAGATAGGTTAATTTTGGTTTGGATCTTGAATTTATAGGTTCTTGCATGTTTTGAGGTTGAGTTTTGATTGAGCTAAGGCTTGGTACCTTAGATTTTGAAAGAAAAATTTTTTGAAAAACAAGACATCTGTGCGTGCACACACAACTTCTATTTTCTGCATCCTGTGCGTGCGCACCGACTTGTGCGCATGCACACTCATGGTATTACCCCCTGTTCGCAGCGCCAGCACTGCCTGTGCGCATGAACCCATACCCGTTTTTGCTTCTGTGCGTGCGCACGGACCTGTGTGCGCACACAGACATGATCCAACCCATGCCAAAAAAAAAAAATTTCAGCCTTTCTGTGCGTGGGCACAGGTCTGTGCGTGGGCACACATCAAAAGAAGGCCTCTGCTCACGGCATTCGCACACACAGTGCGAACATCGACACGTACGCGTCCCTGACGTGTACGCGTCATATTCCATTTTCTCTCTTCCATGCTTACGCATCCCTCACGCGTACGCGTCGATCCTCTTTTTTGCCCGCACCATGCGCACACGACCTTCACGCGTACGCGTGACACCTTGTGCGTGTGCATGGCCCTGTGTGCATACGCACGCCCCTGTTTTCTTACCACTATACTTCTCTTCTACCCTTCTTTCTATCTCTTCCTTTCTTTTCTCTTCCACTCTCTTCTTCCCCTTTTACCCCATTTTCTGCTTATTCTTGTTAGTTTTGTTTGCATTTCATTTTCATTTTAGTAATTATATTATTTTTAGTTTAATTGTTCTTAATTAAATAAGTTGCAAGTGTTTGCTTGATGATTGATTGGTTTGCTTCTTGCTTGAATTTGGTTTCAAGTTTGATAAATATGTGCACCGAGCATTAAGTCTTTGTTTGATTGCCTAGATGAATAGTGAGTTTGATTCATATGTTGTAGCTACCATATGCATTAAATTATATCCTTATTTGGCAACTTCATCATTATGAATTGTGCACTTTTACTTTAGTGAATTGAGTTGAATTACTTGTTCACCATGGTTTTAAAATCAATACAATCACATAACAAGATAATTGTTTGTTTTTAATGCTTTGCATTTGTTTGAGTGACTTGACTTGATTCTTATCTAGCTTGTCACTTTTTGCAATAAGTACCTTTATTATGTGACTATTGAATTATGTGTCATGATGAACAAGTAGTTTGCTTTTCATCATTGAATTGGTTATTGTTAATTGTGCCATTTTCTATTCACCTTGCGCTTTCACTTACACAACTTCAATAACCAATGTCTTATATACTCAATTCACTTTTGCAGTTACCTAGGGTTGCTTATGCCTTAAGTTTTGCTTATGCTTTACTTGCAACTTAGGCTACTTAATTGATGACCGTGCTATTTCTTTTGATTATGTGGTTGCCGTTTTCACCCGGCCAATGTGTGTGTCCTAAACCGTGCACACTTAGAATACACACATTGCCTTTTATCACCCCACACACATCTTACTTCTTCCTCAATTGTTATTTATGTGTTTATATAGCAACCCAGAAACCCCGGTGCCCACCAGCTGAAGGTGGAGCCTCATAGTTCTTCACCCCCAGATTGAGTACATGCACGGAGGACCGTGCAACATTTAAGTGTAGGGGAGGATCCGCAATTTTTGGGGCGTAAATTTCCCTTTCTCAACACTTTGCATTATTCTTTAGTTTTTAGTAGTTATGCCTTCTTGTGAATATTTGTTGATATTTCATTACATTGCACTTTGCTTAGTTGCTTGTATATATCTTAACTTGCTTATAGTTTTATTTTTGGTAAAAATTTGCATATTGCTTAGTATAGGAAATAAGTTTGGTTAAAACAACAAAGAATTTTCAAGAAATCCCTTTTAGGGCATTCCATTGATTAGATTTGAAACTTGCTTTTGAACTTGCATGAAGTATTCTTTTTATGGGAAAAGAGTTTGAACAAAATACCTAATGAGATTTGAGCTTTAATTATGTGGTTGCACATTATCAACCACAAATTTTGTTCTTGTGTGTTATACCCCTTTCATGATTGTGATCTTAGATTTGCTTGAATCTTTATGTCCTATATTTGTTGTTTTGAATGCATTTAGTATGATTGAGGCCATATTTGATATTGAACTCACTTAACCCATATGGCCAACCCTTACATCTATCTTTGTAACCACTTTTGAGCCTTTTAATTCCCCTTTTGTTCCAATATTGAGCACATCTTTTGCCCAAAGTGAAAAACCATTAATGTCCATAACTTGTATCTTTGATTAGCTTGGGTTTGAGGAGTGTGTGTTTATCAAGTGTGGGGGAATTTGTGGAAAACATTGGTAGTTAGTTTACTTTGGGTGTTCATTGAGAATATTTGGAAAAATGGGTAAACACTCATGCATTCATTACTTAAAACATATGCATCTCTCTTATATGATAAAAGAAAAAAAATTTTGGTGTACATACTTTGTAAAAAAAAAAGAAAAAAAAAGAAATGAAAATAAGAATGTAAATAAAGGATGCATATGTGGTTGAATGAGAAAGAGGATGCATGAGTGAACGTGAGAAAAGAAAGGAATGGGAAGTTAGGTTGTTTTGTTATGTATATAGGATGATATAGGATTAGGTGGGATACTTGAGCTAATCAAAGATCCAATCTATTAGCCCACTTAACCATATTAATCCTACCCTTACCCTAGCCCCATTACAACCCTCAAAAGACTTCATGATATTTGCATTCATACATCAAATGTTATTTGATTGTTAGATGACTTGCAAATCTTTGAAAAACTTGATAAAAGGAGGATTGCGTGATTAAGCCCTACACACTGAGCGATTAGAGTGTATACACATCCGGTGAGGGGTTCAATCACTCAATTCTATGATTTCATCTCTCATATTGTGTCTTCTTGCAAGTTACTTGTTAGTTTTTGAAAATTTCAAATCAAATCTTTGGACATTGATCATATTGCTACATTTTCTTGTCCTGGCCCTAAGTTCCTACTTTAGATTGATTGAGATTCTTTTGCTTGTTTTTGGCAAACTCAATGGGAACCATAGTGTGGATATAGATATATAGTATTTAGTATAGTTGCATGCATATAAGTAGTGCATTAAATAAATTGCTTGCCACCCTGAATCCTACTCCTTTGATTGTGATTAGCAAGAGGACATGCTATTGTTTAAGTGTGGGGGAATTGATGAATCCATATTTGACGATATATTTTGGTTTGATTTGAGTGGATTTCATCACACAAACCCACATTTATTCAACTAAATAGCATACTTTTTGTGTTTTCTCCCTAAATAGAGCTTAATTGTGAAAACATGCTATTTTGTGCTTAATTTAACCAATTTTATTCCACTTTCATTCCATTCGATGCCTTGATATGTTTGTTGAGTGATTTCAAATTCATAAGGCAAATATTGGATGGAAGAAGTGAAGAGAAAAACATGCAAAGTGGAGAATTCATGGAAAAGCAAGGATTTGGAAGGCGCGCGTGCACAGAAGTGGCTTCGCATAGAGACGCGCACGCGTACATGACGCGCGCGGATGAAGAAACAGCCAATCGACGCGCACGCGCACATGGCGCGTACACGCCAATACTCACACATGACCCACTTAAAGGTAAAATGTTGGGGGCAATTTTTGAGTGTATTGCATGCATCATTGAAGTCCAAGCAAAGGGGGAGCAATTAGTTAGTCAACATGAGCCTTTAGTTAGTTTTCTAGAGAGAAAAGCTCCCTCTTCTCTCTAGAATTAGGTTAGGATTAGGTTAAATTGTCTTGGATCTTGAATTAATTATTTGATTTCATCTTGTTTCTTTTATAATTTCTCATTTCTACATCTTGTCTTTCTTAGTTGTAATGTTAAATTCTCATTTTTCAATCTTTGATGTTGATGAACATTGTGGATCTAATTTCCTTTTAATGCAAATTTATGTTTCCATGTCTCTTTTATGTTTATATTCATTGATATTGTTGAGTTCTTGCTTATGTTAGTTATGGGTTTCCTTAATTTTAGCATTTTATGATGTTTACTTTTATTGCACATTAGGTGTTTGATAGAATGCTTTCACTAGTTTTTGAGTAGTTCTCTTGACCCTTGGCCTAGGCTAAAGGGATTGAGTGATCTTGAGTCCATGGGCTTCATTGAATTGGTAATTGTAGAACCCCTGGAGATCAATTTGATAATCATTGACTCTAGCCTACTACTAAGTTAATTAGTAGCTAGGTTGGGACTTATGGATTGATGTTGATCAAGCCATTTGATATACTCCAAGCCTAGGAGTAGACATTGCGTACTTAAGGCTTTAGTGAGTAGACTTAATGAGCTTGGTTCCTTATAATTATCAATAGTTGGTTTGTTGACAAGGATGGTTATCTCAATTACCTAAGTCTTAGCCAAGAGTTCTTTATCTTGCTTCCTCTAATCACTTGCTTGATTTAACTTTTCTTGTTCCTCATATAAACCAAAACCCCCTTGCCCCTTCATAGCCAATAATTAGACATTTCATTGCAATTCCTTGTGAGACGACCCGGAGTTTAAATACTTCGGTTAATTCTTATTGGGGTTTGTACTTGTGACAACCAAAAATTTTTTATGTGAGGATTGTTTGTTGGTGTAGAACTATACTTGCAACGAGAATTCATTTTGTGTGAAATTCTATACCGACACGACAAGACTCGCTCATCAAGAAGCTCCCCATTCTCTCTAGAACTGGGGTTTCTTAGTTTAATTTCTTTGTAATTTCTATTTTTAATTCTTGTTTATATCTAGTTTCTTCTACATTTTCTTGTTCTATTGTCTTAATTTCCTTAGTTTATCTTATTAATTTCTCATTTTGGTTATTTTTATGTTTAAGCACACTCTTGTTATTTTAATTTACATTTAATGTAATTTATGTTTTCAAGTCATTTATTGCTTAATTGAGTTGTTATATTTTCTTTCCATGCTTTTGTAGTTGTAGCATTTATTATTTCTTGTTATTTTATCATGCTTTCTTTTCATGCCCACCAAGTGTTTGATAAAATGCTTCGCGGGTGTTTGCCTAGTTTTTCACACTCTTGGTTGGAAAATTGGGTGATTGGGTGAAACTGAGTTGTGGATCTCCATTCCACATTGTGTGAGGATTGTTAATTGATTGGTTTCCACTAACACTAAGCCTTCCATTAATAGTGTTGGTAAGGACTTGTGGATTGGGATCAATTATACCCTTTTGACTAATTCTTGATGTTAGGATTAACTAATTCGGATTAATTCCACACAATTACCATGTTTGTGGTCCATAACTAGGATAGGAATCCTCAATTCCCCAATTCCTACTAAGAGTCCCTTTTTGTCATTTAATTTCCATTTTCATTGCTTTAATTGCTTGTCATTTATTTTCTTGCATGCTCATTTAATTACTTGCAATTTACATTTCTTGCCTCTTATTGTCAAAACCCCCAAAAATTCCCCAGAGCCAACAATAACAACATTTCATTGCAACTCCTAGGGAAGATGACCCAGGAGTTAAATACTCTCGGTTAATAACAACATTTGTTTTGTATTGTTGGCTTGGAACTATACTTGCAACGCCAACCTTATTTTGAGAAAAATTCTAAGTCGACGGTTTTGCTCATTCAGTCCTCTCAAAAGTGCAATAATCGATGTCTTCTACCTCAATTCATATACATAATGCACCTACGTCATATACATGCTTTCTTTGTTTGTTCACTCATTCATTTGTCACTTAGGTTGCCTAATCTTGGGAAAACACCTCTCTTTTGAGCATTTGACTGTCTACACATGTTTTTCCCTGATTGGTATTTGTTTATTTGACTGGACCTTAATTGAATTGTTTTATTATATCCTTATTCTTGCTGTGATTTTATCTGTTCCCTGAGCTGTATTCTATTTTTGTCTTTTTCAGGATGCCCTGCAAGGGAAAGGAAAAAGCCAATCCCTTGGGTTGTCCTCCTCCCGTGCCTCCCAGTGACCATCCGGACACTTTCATTAATTTCGAGGCCCAAGAACAATATAAGAAGCTAGAAAAGCGCACCTTTCATTATGAGAGGAAGCTAAACCTACCCGAGAAATATTCGTAAAATCTGACCCGGTGGAAGTAAATGAACACCAGGTCAAGGAATTTTACGAAATCTCCTCAAGAGGGATGCCCAAACTATCTTTCTAAGAGGTGTCACCTTGGACACCTCTAATACTACTTTAGAGGCCCTCTTAGATATTCTGCATATTCCTCTGGCTAGGGATGCTTACACTCAAATAATGACGGACGTGACCACAGGCAAAATTTCTTTGAATGCGGTCCTGAAAAAGATTGGCCAGCCTGAGGCTACATGGGAATACAGCAAGGGAGAGCAGCCTGTACCCTTGAGCATTGCATGCACGGACCTCAACCCAGAGGCAAGGATCTGGCAGTAGATCATTGTCGATTACATCCTTCCGAGAATGCATGCCACGCATATCAGAATCTGTGTGGCAGTTCTGCTCTGGGCTATTCTGGAGGGGAAGAGGATCTCTGTTCTTTCCCTTATTAGAGAGTCGATGATGAAGGTGAACCAACAGCAAAAATTCAACATTCCTTTTCCATCACTCATCACCAGATTAACAGCCTTATCTAGTGTAGAGAGACGTCCAACAGACCGGACATCTGTCTACATCAGTAAGCAGCCATTTCTGCCATACAGAGACTATGACGGGCCGCCTCAAAAGAAGAGGAAGACTATTGAGCCTCCTTCAGCAGCAGCAGAGCCATCAGAACCTCCTTTAGCACCCGTACCCATACCCCGACCTCAGACACCATATGAGTTGTGCCGGGAGCTCTTTCAGGCCATCCACCGATCTGAGCGCTGCAACACTCGCCGCTTCCAGTGGATAGTGGCAAAGTTTGAGGGTCGAGACCCTGGGCCACCTCCTCCAAATAAACCAGAGCCAGAGGTCGAGGAGCTTGTATTTGAGAAGCTAGCAGCTGAAGCTGGCCAGGCAGTCTAAATACCTGAGGAGCCCACGGCTGAGGAGGTAGTAGTTGATAGGGCTGAAGAACATAGAGCCGAGGAGCAGCGAGCTGAGGAGCCGGCAGCTGTAGTCGAGCCGAGAGCTGCGACAGCTGACCAGGCAGTTGACCAGCCAGCAGCACAGACCACCACACATCCATCCAATGCCCTCATTGTATACCAGTGCCATCACCAACCACCACCGCCAGACGGTGGAGTTCCACATGATTGATTCCCCCGATTGATTCCTTTGAGCACTGAGGACAGTGCATGACTTAAGTGTGGGGGATGATCTTCTATTTTTGGGTGTAAATATTCTCTCCTGAACACTTCTATTTAGTTTGTTTTCAGTTTTTATTATACTTTTGTGGATATTGACGGTACTTTAATTTTTCCTACTGTTTAGTACTTTTGGTATATATTAGTTGCTTTTAGTTACCTTTAGTATTTCATTTCTAGTTTTGGTATATATTGCATCCTTATATTGCTCGGTATATAGTATAGCTTATGCCTAGTTTATCTTGATCCTAATTATTCATGTTACTTTTTGCTTGTTGAAAATTAGGAAAGAACTAGGAAATTTTGAAAAAAATTTGCATCCATCACATCATACATACATATAGGAAATAACTTCGGTGAAAAACAATGAATTCTCCAAGAATTTTGTCTAGGGCATGCTATTGAATTGATTGAGAAAACTGTTTTCAAACTTGCTTGAATGTTTTCTTTTTTTAACATAGAAGAGTAAAGAACAATTACCTTGTGAGTTTTTGGGCTATATTAAGTGGTTACACACTTTAACCACTAATTTTGTTCATTGTGTGATACATCTCTTCTATAATTGTAATCTTGGTTTTACTTAATTCTTTATTTCCAATGATTGATGTTGTGCATTGCATTGAGCATGATTAAGGCCATCCTTGATAATAGCTCACTTACCCAAATAGCCTACCCTTTACATATACCATTGTTAACCCTTTTGAGCTTTATTTACCCCATTGTTCTTGATATTAGCACATCACAACCTTAAGTAGAAAACCATGAATTACCTTGGATTGTATCCTTGATTAGCTTAGGTTGAAGGAGTGTGTTACATTTAAGTGTGGGGGAATCTTTTGGGAAAATTTGGTAGTAAAAGAAAATGTTCAACTTGGGTATTTCATTGAAAATTTTGGAAAATGGGTACACTCATGTATGAGCTACTAGAACCATATGCATTTCACTGAAAAAAAAAATCATCATCATAAAAAGGGGATGAAAATTATCCCGAAAGAAGAAAATGAATAAGAAATGCATATGTGATGTGAATGATAAGCCATACGTGAGTGTTGATTGCGAGGATTTATACCAGTTCGGAATTCTATAAAATATTTCCGTTGTTAGTATAGTCCAAACCAATAGTCAATCCTCGCATCAAATTAAGAAATAGTTTTTGTCACATGTACAAACCCCAAATAAAAATTAACCGAAGTATTTAGACTCTGGGTTGTCTCACGAGGATTACAATGAAGTGGTCCATTATTGGCTATGAAGGGGTAAGGGGGTTTGGTTGATAAAAGGGCAAGAAGATAAATGACAAGAAGAGTAAAGAGAGCAATAAAAGAAGTAATTAGTAAAGAGAGACATTCATGGCAAGGATTGAGATCATAGGCTTTTTATCCTAGTCATTAATCATAGCAATGCTTAACAAGAATTTATCTTATTACGTTATCACCAATGATGGAAGAAGATATAGGTTATCTTCCATGAGAGAAAGTCTAACAAGATTAGCTAATCTCAATCCAAATGTCCTAATCAACTCACTAATTGGATTAGTAAGAGGTTAGAGTCAATGGGAATGATATTAACTAACAATTCTAGATCACCAACATAGGTTGGGTTTTCATGACTCAAGATTACCTAATTACTATTTCCAAGCCAAGAATGCTCAAAGTCTACTCTAAAGCCCAACTAAGCATTTTGTCAAACACTTGGTGGGTGATAAAGGAAAGCATGGTAAATATGCAAGAATAATAAAATCTAACAACTACCAATTGCAAGGAGAGTAAATCAACAACTTAATGCATCAATAAAAGAGAGCAAAATGAGAAATTAACATTACAACTAAGAAAATCAAGATGTAGAAATGAAAAATTGTAGAAGAAACAAGATGAAATCAAGTAATTAATTCAAGGTCCAAGACAATTTAACCTAATGCTAACCTAATTATAGAGAGAAGAGGGAGCTTCTCTCTCTAGAAAACTAACTAAAGGCTCATGTTGAGTAACTAATTGCTCCTCCTTTGCTTGGACATCAATTCTGCATGAAATACACTCAGAAACAAGTTGGATTTGGGCCTGGGCAGCTCAGAAATCACCCCCAGCATTTTTCATTTAAGTGGGTCACGTGTGAGTATCGACGCGCACGCGCCATGTGCGCGTGCGCATCGATTGGTTGTTTCTTCATTCACGTGTACGCGTCATGTACGCACGCGTCTCTATGCGAAGCCACTTCTGCGCGCGCGCGTCTTGTACGCGGGTGTGCCCATTGATGCATTCCCAATTCTTGTTTCCTCATGTATTCTCCACTTTGTATGCTTTTCTCGTCATTTCTTCCATCCAATACTTGCCTTATGAACCTGAAATCACTCAACAAACACATCAAGGCATCCAATGGAATTAAAGTGAATTAAAATCACCAATTTAAGGGCCTAAAAAGCATGTTTTTACACTTAAGCACAATCAAGGGAGAATTATAAAACCATGCTATTTCATTGAATAAATGTGGGAAAAGGTGATAAAATCCCCTAAAATAAGCATAAGATAAACCACGAAATCGGGGTTTATCAAGTGTTTGTGAGAAATAGTAGATGGAAGGTTAGGGTTGCATTTTGTTTTGATTTGGTTGATATAGGTTGATGTGGATGACTTAAACTAATCAAGGATTCAATCATTTTAGTCCACTTGGCCATATCTATCCCACATTTGCTTTAACCCCATTACAACCGTATGAAGTCCTCATGATAATTGCATTCATGCATCACTTGTTATTGATTGTTAGATGAAAAGCAATTCTTTGAAAGCATGATTAGAAGAGACTTAAGTGATTGAAACCCTAAACACCGAGTGATCAGAGTGTATACACACCTAGTGAGGGTTCAATTACTCAACTCTATGTTTCCCTAATTCTCATCATGTATTCATGCAAGTTACTTCATTTTGATGAGTTGAATCAATTCTTTAGATTTTGGTTGCAATGGATTATTTCCTTACTTTTTCCTAATTGTCTATACTTACTTGGGAATTTGATTGTTTGTTTTCACCAATTTCATATAGATACTATAGAGAGATATATAGGTATAGATAGTACTTACATACTTGCATGCATATAGATAGTTGCATTTAATAAGTTGATTACCCCTTTGATCATTCTCCTTATTAGTTTAGCATGAGGACATGCTATTGTTTAAGTGTGGGGGAATTGATGAGTACATATTTGATGGTATATTTTGACTCAATATTGGATGGATTCTAGCATATGTACTCACACTTAAGCACCAAAATAGCACACTTTTGTGTTTTGTCCCTAATTTGATCCTAAATGTGAAAACATGCAATTTTGTGCTTTAATAGAGCAATTTAATCCCACCTTTGTGCCATTCGATGCCGTGATCTATTTCGTGAGTGATTTCAGGTCATTTAAGAAAGGTTGGCTAAGCAAAAGTGGAAGAAAGCATGTACAAGGGAGAAAACATGAAGAAAACAAGGAAAAGCACACACAGCGAAGTGCGCATGCGCACAGCCTTGCGTGCGCGCGGACAAGCAAGAATTTCCACAGGTGCGTACGCACGGACCTGTGCTTACGCACAGGTCAATTCATTGCATTTTATTCCAGCAAGATCTACTCTTCCTTAAAAAGTTTTCTACCAAGGCGCATTAATTTATGCTAAAAAAATGCAAAAATCACCACCCGACCAGAAAAGGTCGGCGAGGTGAAGCAACGAGGTTCAAATTAATGTGAGAAGTTATAAAAGCAACTCGTATAAAGTGACCCAAAAAGGTCGAATAAAAAATGGAGTTGCAAAAATAACTTGAAAAGGCCCGACAGAGAAGTTGGACCATAAAAAAGATCACTAAAAGAGGAATAGCGCCTACTTCGACCACACAAAGGTTAGACTCTAAAGTAGAAGTTCAAAACATGAATACTACTCCCAAAAGTTGCTAAGCTGAAAGGTAGAAGTTTGAAAGGAACACTACTCAAAAAGCGGAAGCAACTACAAGCCTAACTACTAAAAGGCTCAAAGGTCACCCAAACAACAACTAAAAGGTAAAAGTTTAGGAATGGACGATACCTAGAAAGGTTGTTGGAGCCCAACTAAGGGCCCGATACGTGAATGCTAACTGAATGTTATCAAGAACAACTGACAAGCCAAAGTAGAATAAAACAAATCGGACAATGCTAGCTAGAAAGTTGCCAAAAGGCAACTAAAAAGCAAAGCAAATTGATCAACATATAGGCCGGACAGCTCGGATACTACCTAAAAATCTATTTAAAATTAGCTGAAAGGTAAGGCCCAAATATCCGGAGATGATCAATTCATATCAAAAAGGTAAAGTTCGTCACAAACATTACTTAAGGAAGGCCGGCTGAACTAAAAAAATAGCCAAAAAGTTTGAATTTAAATATTAAACTTAACAGTTGCCCGGGGCAACTAAAATGCAAAGTGTTTTAACCGTAAACTACCGCCGCAAGCTAGAAAAAGACTACAAGTCATTACAAACAAAATATTTAAGACCCACAAACTGGGCCACATCAAAATGCTGCACAAAATAAAGTTTTCAAAAGCAAAGATCACAGAGAGTCAAGCTTCTCACCGGTCACCACATCGGTGGGAGAAGGAGGAATCACAAAAATCGAAACTGCCCCAACGGTTCCATCAGCCTGGTTCAAAATCTCCATGTCAGGATCAGCCATAGGTCGGGGAACCTTGGCAGAGGAGGCCGGGGCAGCCTTCACCTGAAAATCAGGAACAGGGACCTCATCCTCATCCACGGCAGGGACAATCTTCCCATCTACAATTACATTATCCATGCTGAATAAGGTGAGATCGAGGTTGGGGGCCAGAATGCAGACCTTGTCCTTCAAGTTCTCATACATCTGAGCCATCCCACTTACCACATGACCTTGCAACTCGGCATAATCATCATGCACTGACTGGATCCCTCATTCACATCTAAAAGTTCACCATAAGCCCAAAGTTAGCTGTCCTTGACCTTCTTCGCCATCTCTTCTGCCAGCTTGGAAGCGGCCTCCGCCTTAGTGGCTCGGGTCTTCTTCTTCTCTAAAGAGGACTCCAAAGCAGTAACCCTCTCCTCTAGCTCAGCCTTCAGCTTGCTAACTATCTCAAACTCAGCTTTGGCACTACCCAGAAAAGAACTGGTGGGATTAAGAGGAGATTTCTCAAACTCCCTCGCCAAAATGCTTGCAGATCAGCCATCTTAACACAACTGTGAACCATACATCGAAAGTACTTATGGATAGATACATCATTAGTAGGAGCAGAGGCATAGGGCATAACGTAATCCTCACTCCAAGCCAGGCCATCAAAGTTTGCATCGGTAATATCAATCAAACCAGATGTCTTCTACTTCTTAGGAGCAGGACCCAGAGGAGAAGAAGGAATATGTTCCTCTAAAGGTGGATCAGAAGAAACCAAATGAACTTGAGGAGTAGGGATAACCTTCCTGGCACCCTGAGAGCTAGTGACCGGCTACTTCGGAGGAAGCTGAGAGGAACCCTCCTCGACCGCCTTCCTCTGGAGGTTCTGAGCGGCCAGAGTCATGGAGTCAGAACCCGAAGCCATCTCTGAAAACAAAGAAAATACAAATATCTTCAGAAATGCAACAAAATAGATTCAGAAGTAGAACAAGATGTCGGATACTACCTAACTCAGACCGGAGAAGGCTGGGATCCCCTATGAACTTCTTCGTGTCCTAGTGGGGAGCCCCACCCCAATGCTCCTCCAACACGCCCATGAATGCCTGCTCCACCTCATCCAGACTCTCTAGGGTATACTTAGCCACTACAAGGTTCTCTTGCCACCAAAGGGGAAAGGCAGGCTCGTCATTCACATCTAAGAAAAAAGGATGGACATTCTCTATAGCTCGTTAATGTTGGTTTAGAAACTATATTGCAACGAGCTTTCATTTGTGAAATTCTAAACCGTCAAAAGTCCTCTCATTAAAATGGCGCCGTTGCCGGGGAGTTGCGATGGTGTTGTGTTATTGGTTATTGTATATATGTGAATATTGTGAATATGTTTGCCTTTTGACTCTTTGTTAGTTCTTGCTAGTTTTAGGATTTAATTTCCTTTCTTCTTATTTGATTTTGTTTTCATTTTCTCTCGCTATCATGAATTCTCACTTTGGCTATGAGTTTGGTTCTAATTGTGTTGTAGAAAATACGGACTTTAATGACAACATGTACCAAGGATGGAACCAATAAAGATGGGAGGAGTCTCAAGGAATTGATTACTCCTATTGGCAACAACCTCCGGATACGTATAGGTATAATTACCATCCTAATGCATGTCAGTTCAATGGCTATGGTGAATCTTTTTATGATAATCAATCACCACCATCATATGCCTATGACTCTTATCCTCAACATGAACCTCAACCATACTCACAAGCCTTTCCATACCAAGCATCTTCCTATGATCAATATCCATCATATGACCAATCACCCATGCCATTTCTTTGTGACCATTATGAGTAAGAACTTTTGGAACCACCACAACCTTATCATGACTACTATGAAGAACCACCTCAATGCACACCATCTCCATACCCCTACCAAGAAGAACCACCTTCCTACTATGAACCCTCTCTCCAAAATAATGAACCCTCTTATCCACCCCAAGCCCCAATAGATGATTCTCTCACCTTGCTACTTCAAGGACAAGTGGATATGCAAAGGAACACCCTAGAGTTTGTGACTAACTTGACCAATGTAGTGCATACTTTAGCCTACCAATGCTTGAACACTCAAGGTGCTTCCATAGCCACATGTGAAAAAGCAAAAGAAGAGCAAAGTATGAAGGAGAAATTGGAAAATCCGGTGGAGAAGAAGGAAGAGTCGAATTTTATGTTGGAACAATTGGAGAAGCCTATGGTTATTGAAAAAAAGGAAGAAGTGGTTGAAGATTTAGGAGATGTTGAAAGTCCATGGGAATGAAGCATCATGGAGCACTCTTCCAAGAAGCTTGATATTGATGTTGAGGAGGGTGCGTAACCTCCACGGCATATCATAGTTGAAGACTTAGAAGAGGTTTATCAAGAGATGGATTCAATCATGGATGAATTTCTATCTACAATTGAATCCTTTCCCGTTGGACATGAAGTCGAAATTATAGAAGAATGTGCACAACCTCCCATATCCTTGGTGAGCAATGAAGAAGATAGTGAATCAGAAGAAAGCTACCAAGGGGAGAAGGTTGAAATCGAAAAAGCTTGCGAAGAGGTGGAAACAACTAAAGAAGAGCATAAGGAAGTCGATCTTGCATTTTCTAAGTGTGGGGAGGCTTACCTCCCTAAGTCACCATCCAACGTGACATTCAAGTGGGTAAAATTCTTATCTTCAAACTTTACTTTCTCACTTGAATATGGATTGATTGAAACGGATGGACAACTTAGATCTCTTTGTAGAATCAAGAGTAAAAGGGAGTTGTGTAGTGGATGGAAGTTAGGAATTAGGCCCATTGGGGTCAAGCCTCCAAGGAATAGGGGCCAGGGTTGGAAGGATGCTACTTTATGTTGATCTAGGAAGAAGGCTTGCTATGCTAGAGAGAATTCTTCTTATTCTACTTGCCAACCACCCGGATGGAAGAATCATGACAATCAACTAGAAGATGGGTGTGAGAACAAGATATGGGATCCCGGATTGAAGCATGTAGCCCTGCGGTAGAAGCTCATATCTTGGGAAGAACTTTGCCCAAGCATGGTGAATTTGGATGGAATTTCTGACTACCATGTGAGGAACAATGATCCTTGGAGATTCAAGGATGAGTACAAGCATAAGCCACCATGACAAAGAGCTTCCCAAATGTCCAACTTAAGGACTTAAACTAAAAGTTCTAGGTGGAAGACACCCCACAATGGTAAACTCTTTTAACTCCCTTGCAATTTTGATTAAAAAGTGAATTGAGTTACCATTGTAGGTAGTTTTCTTTCCATATACTTGGTTCAATAAATTGGTTGTAGGTTGCTTGTGGGACAAGTAACCCTTGTTATGTTTGAAAATCCTCAAAAAGCCAAAAAAAAGACTGTTGTCATTTTGTGTTTTTGGAGTTAATTTTGAGTTGTAGGGAGTGTTAGAAAGGGGTTTAAGCTGTTTTTGCCTTTTTTGATTGAAAAAAAGAAAGTGTCAAGGACGCGCACGCACACTGTGCACGTGCACGCCCAAACGTATATGTAGGCCCATACTCTTTCCAGAGAGTTGGGCCAATCTTGCGCAAAAGATGGGCCAATTTCACAATTGCGTGTACGCGTGCGTACACACGCGTCGATTGTCTTATTTTCTATATGCGCGCGCCCGCGCACATGGCGCGTGCACGCCAATTTGCCAAAACCATTTCCAGGCCAAAGACCCGAGACTTGTGCTAGTTCTGGGCTGGCTTTGAGCCTTCAGCCCAACTCGTAGCACGCGGACGCGTTCAGTACGTGCATGCATCTTCACCAATTTTCCCAGTGTCGCGTGAGCGCAAAAGACGCTCCCGCGTCTATCCCTAAATTCATCAAAGCACGCAGAAGTGCACTGTGCACGTCTGCATCGATTCAAAAATGGGATAACCCTATGGACGTGATGCACCTCAAGAGACTATGTCGGAATAGAATTTTTCAATAAAGTCCCGTTGCAAGTATAGCTCTACCAACAACAATCTTCGAGGATCAAATTTAGAAGGGGATTTGGTTGTCACAAGTTCAACCCCAATAAAAGTAACCGAAGTATTCAAACCTTGGGTCGTCTCACAAGGAATGTGCAAACATGTGCTCAACATTGGTTAGAAATCCGAGGTTGTAAGTCATGAGCAAGAAATTAAAATAAGAATCTTAACAAGCAAGTAATCTTGAAATGCAAGAACTATTCAAATAACTAAGCAAGATGTGAGCAATTCCAAATTAATAAGATAACATTCAATATAATTCCACTCTAAAACTAAACAATAACTATGAATAAGATAATGTAGGTAGTTTTCTTTCCATATACTTGGTTCAATAAATTGGTTGTAGGTTGCTTGTGGGACAAGTAACCCTTGTTATGTTTGAAAATCCTCAAAAAGCCAAAAAAAAGACTGTTGTCATTTTGTGTTTTTGGAGTTAATTTTGAGTTGTAGGGAGTGTTAGAAAGGGGTTTAAGCTGTTTTTGCCTTTTTTGATTGAAAAAAAGAAAGTGTCAAGGACGCGCACGCACAGGCATGCATGCGCGCCGATTGCTTTTTGATCCACACATGCTCGCCATGTGCGCGTGCGTGTCGATGGAATTTCTCTGATCCGCATGGATGCGTCCATCCTTGTGTGCCGCTTCCGGCTTTCCTCATGGACGCGTGCGCATGCACGCCCTTTGCAAATTTCCCAAAATCCTTTCATGTTCCTTCCTCTTGTGCATGCTTTTTTTCTCTCTTCTAGGCCATTCTTGTCCGATAATTCCTTAAATCACTCAACAAATATATCACAGCATCGAATGACAATAAAAGAGGATTAAAATATAGCAATTCTAAGGCAAAATAAGCATGTTTTTCATCATGAATCAAAATTAGGAAGAGAACACAAAATCATGCAATTCTTGTGAATAAGTGTGAGAAATATTGACAAAACCCCCCAAATTCTACACAATATAAACCACAAAATTGGGGTTTATCAAATCTCTCCATACTTAGACCAAGCATGTCCTCATGCTTAAAATTAAAAGACCAAAGATCATGGTAAGAAAGTGTTTATGCAATGCAAATTTCCTAAATGAATGCATGCAACTAAAGTAAAATCATCTATCTACTTGGTCAAGGGTAAATCTATCCTCCAAGAACACATATGAGCATACGGGATGAAAATTCTATGTAGTTCATGAATCATAGCAAATTGAACATCAACATGAAGTGTATATAACTTGCTAGATGAATGCTTGTGAAAGTCAGGAACAAGGAGTTGAGCATCGAACCCTTACCGGAAGTGTATCCGCTCTATTCATTTGAGTGTATAGGGTTCGTCACTCAATCCTCTCCTAATCATGCTTTCCAAGATTTGTCTTTCATCTAACAATCAACAATTACTTAATGCATGCTTACAAGTATCATGAGGTCTTATTCATGGGTTGTAATGGGGCTAGGGTGAAGGTAAGGATGTATATGGCCAAGTGAGCTTAAAATTTGAGTCCTTGATTAACCTAGAATCCCACTAGACACATAGAACAACCTATACAAATATAATACATTACCTAGCTACCCTTGAGTTTCACTTTTTTTTTGCATACTCATGCATTTTTTTCCAATTCACATTCCATATGCATTGTTATTATCAATTTGTCTTGGGGCATTTTTGTCCCCTTTCATTGCTTTCTCTTTTTCTATTTTTCTATTTCTTTTTCTTACATTCTCATATATACACATACAATTTCTTTTTCTTTTTGGTCCCCTTTTTCTTGGGGTTTCATGTATAAAAGTTCCAATGCACATGGCTCAATCATTGAATACATGAGTATGTTCCCACTTCCCAAAATTTCCAATTACAACTACAATACACCTATTTATATCTACCCAAATTTCCCATGTATACCGTCCCAATTAATTGATATACACCTCCACTTACCTAAGCTAATCAAGGATCCAAATTTAGGGATAATCATTATTTTTCGCTTAGGGTTGTTGATGTGCTCTTTTTAAGAACAAAGAAGGTTTACCATAGGCTCAAAATTGGTTAGCAATGGTAGATAAAAGGGTTAAGGCTGTTTGTGAAAAGTGACTATTGAAATGATGGCCTCAATCATGTAAATGCATTCATACACAAAGTAATGGATATATAGAATCAGACAAAGCAAGGATTACAATCATACGGAGAGAACAATGCACACAAGAATGGGAATTAATGGTTAGAAGATATAACCACAAAATAGGCTCAAAACTTACATGCTTGTGTTCTTAGCTCAATCATTATGTTCCAAAAATACATTCTTAAAGCAAGTTTTCCGCAAATAATTTTTCAAAATTTGGTAGGTTACCCCAAAACACAGTTTCTTGGGGAAGAAGTTATTGTCTTGACCAAGCAACTCTATAGAAACTAACTATCATGCAAGAAGTATTTACAAACAAAACTAACTACACATGCAATGTACTAACTACTAAGCAAAAGATAAATCCATGGGTGTTGAAAGAAAGAGATTGTTACCCAGGAGATCGGTCGAATGACCTCCCCACACTTAGAATTTAGCACGGTCCTCTGTGCTACTAACAATGGCCAAAGGACGGTCGGGACCGGAACCCTCACTATCCCCTCCATCAGAGCTCCCATCACTTGGGTTTGAGGTGGATGTGAATATTTTGGGTTCCTCCATGATAGGGGTAACACAACGCAGAAGCTTCTTGATGTAGGTGTATCGGCGTTGATTGCGCCGCTCATATCTATCAAGCTTCCGGTGTAGATCTTCTATCCTTTGATGTGTGGATCTTTGCCGTGGTGGTGATGATGAGGTGAAAAGAATAGTAGATGGGAGGGCTATGTCAAAGCTTGGATTGTTCATAGGAAGATGTAAGTATTTTCCGCTTGGGACCATATTGCCCTTAGCCGGAATGATAGCCTTTGTGTCCATGTCTTCCCAAGGAACACCCACAGCAACAACTAAATCGAATACCAATGCTGAAAATAGCAAATTGCCCCGGGCGTGGACCTGTCACATCGCTTGCTTGACAAGAAGCAGAATGTTCACCGGTCTCTCCGTCAGAACACACCAAACAAGCAAGGCGAGATCTGCCATGAAGGACCACTTGTGAGTGCTAGGTAGCACATAGTGGGATAGGATCTGGGCCCAAGCTCTAACATCTACAGTGAGAAAGTGAGCGTCAATGCATTTGGGCCTCATCCGAAGTCGACCATGGGTCCAAAATGTCTCTGGCTCAGTAATGACTCGGAGGATCGAGTCCCAATCAAACCCAAATTTTTCTCGCTGACGTAAGACCTCTTGGTAACCATCTGTATCAGTTGGTACCGGTAGGACATTAAGTACTTGCTAAGTAGCTTCTTCTGAAATTGCGACTTGCTTCCGGCGCATGTATACCGATTGAGGAGAGGGGAGATGGTAGTTAGTGTAGAATTCTACCACCCAGGAGAGGTTGACCTCTTGTGGTTTCCTCGGAAGGAACAACCTTGTCCGGAGGAGCGAGTAGATGCTCGGCATGATAGTTCCTCTCAACCATGGCGGGGAACACAAGTTCACAGAAGCGGTTGGAGAATCTTGAAGAATCCTTTGCTAGTTTGCTCTTCTCTTTCTCATTAATAGGAGTGGGTGCCTTTGCCTTCTTAAAGAGGGGTTTGGCTCCTAATGAAGAGTGCACCTTGGAGTTTGATCTTTGGGGTGCCCTCTTTGTGGCTGGTTTCCTTGAAGCTTTTTCTTTGCCTTTCTAGGTGGCCATCCTGAGAAGGGAAGGGAAACAGGAAAACATTAAACCCAAAGAATCATTTTAACAAAAAACATGCAAGCGAAGGGTAGTGCCCAAAAGAAGTGGTGCAACAGATTGATTATAGAGGCATGGGTCACAACACTTGGCATAGGATGCAAGAGTTAGTAAAGCATGCAATAAGGCATGAGAAGAATAATCTCAAGCATCCATAACAAAGAGCAAGTCATGTTCAGTAAGTAACTAATTGGCAAGTATACACTCTAAGCAAGCAAAGTGGACTCAATGCATTTAGAAGAGAGCAAGTGAATGAGGAAGAAGAACTAAAGTGAAGATACATTATTAAAATAAACCAAAATGGCATTCGTGTATTTCCTCGAACACTTGGTGTGCAATTATCAAGCAATGAGCAATCATGAGATACGCAACTAATTTGAATCCCAAAATAAAATATCAATCATCACATAACATCACTTACATGACAAAGACAATGAGAGACAACAAGAAAATCTATCAAATCAAATTAAAACTCAAATTCAACATCCATGGAGGAACAAGAAAAAGGAAAAGTAAACAAATAAAAAGCAAGTAATGTAATCATGTAACTAAAATAGAAAATAAGTAAACAAACAAAAAAAGTCAAACTAGAAGAAGAGATTATGCAAAGAAAGTGAAAGAAAAGATATGGAAGAAGTAGAACCTTGAGAAAGAGAAAAGAAGAAAGTGAGGTTCTCTTCTTGTGAGAATGAGAAGGAGAGAAGAAGTGTAAAGCCACCGGAAGGGGTGGTGGTCGCCGATAAATAACCGGAGACGGTGATGGTGGATTAAGGAAGAAGAAGAAAAGAAAGAGGGGTGATAGAGTACGAAGAAGAAGAAAGAAATAAGAAAGAAAGTAGGATAGAAGCAGGGCGCGCAGCTTTAAAACTGAATTGCGCGACCGGCGCACGCGCGCACAGTGCGCTGGCGCGTCGGTGTGGGTCGGGCAAGGGACGCGCACGCGTCAATGGCGCTGACGCACGAGTGTAGCTGTGCCCCTGGCACAGGATTAGCACAAAGTTGGCCCATGTCTCGTGTAACATGTACTAGAGTTAACATTCAGTGCAGGCGCACAGACGCGCACAGTGCACTGACACGTGCCTGAGCGGATTGGCAACTGGCGCAGACGCGCGCAGTGCACGGACTCGTTGGTGCAGGCACAGGTTAGGCACAAGTGTGGCATAACTCTCTGGTCTTTGTACCAGGGAGTTTGGGTAGCACCATCGGCGCGCGCGAGCACAGTGCGCTTGCACGTCTATAGCCAAATATGCAAGGGGCGCGCAGGCGGCAAGCACGCGGATGCGTGGGGACTCAATGCATTTAGAAGAGAGCAAGTGAATGAGGAAGAAGAACTAAAGTGAAGATACATTATTAAAATAAACCAAAATGGCATTCGTGTATTTCCTCGAACACTTGGTGTGCAATTATCAAGCAATGAGCAATCATGAGATACGCAACTAATTTGAATCCCAAAATAAAATATCAATCATCACATAACATCACTTACATGACAAAGACAATGAGAGACAACAAGAAAATCTATCAAATCAAATTAAAACTCAAATTCAACATCCATGGAGGAACAAGAAAAAGGAAAAGTAAACAAATAAAAAGCAAGTAATGTAATCATGTAACTAAGGTAGAAAATAAGTAAACAAACAAGAAAAATCTAACTAGAAGAAGAGATTATGCAAAGAAAGTAATAGATGAGGTATGGAAGAAGTAGAACCTTGAGAAGGAGAAAAGAAGAAAGTGAGGTTCTCTTCTTGTGAGAATGAGAAGGAGAGAAGAAGTGTAAAGCCACCGGAAGGGGTGGTGGTCGCCGATAAATAACCGGAGACGGTGATGGTGGATTAAGGAAGAAGAAGAAAAGAAAGAGGGGTGATAGAGTACGAAGAAGAAGAAAGAAATAAGAAATAAAGTAGGATAGAAGCAGGGCGCGCAGCTTTAAAACTGAATTGCGCGACCGGCGCACGCACGCACAGTGCGCTGGCGCGTCGGTGTGGGTCGGGCAAGGGACGCGCACGCGTCAATGGCGCTGATGCACGAGTGTAGCTGTGCCCCTGGCACAAGATTAGCACAAAGTTGGCCCATGTCTCGTGTAACATGTACTAGAGTTAACATTCAGTGCAGGCGCACGGACGCGCACAGTGCACTGACACGTGCCTGAGCGGATTGGCAACTGGCGCAGACGCGCGCAGTGCACGGACTCGTCGGTGCAGGCACAGGTTAGGCACAAGTGTGGCATAACTCTCTGGTCTTTGTACCAGGGAGTTTGGGTAGCACCATCGGTGCGCGCGAGCACAGTGCGCTTGCACGTCTATAGCCAAATATGCAAGGGGCGCGCAGGCGGCAAGCACGCGGATGCGTGGGTGCCTGACATGAGATGGGCATAAAGTGGGCATGACTCTCGAGTTTTTGGCCTAGGAGTTAGAAATACACCACCGGCGCGCGCGCGCACGGTGCGCTGGCGCGTCGGTGCCCTTTTTACCCTTTTTTTTTTGCACAACATATAAAGAGCTATTCTAACACATCCTTGGCAGGTGATCAAACTAGTAAGCAAGAAAACATTTATAAATTCATGCACCATTCAAGACAAAGCATTTTCTCTAACTTCAATAATTTATCCATACCAAAATGAGGGAAAACTATATGAACATCCTATCTATCCAACAAGAAGAATAAGGCTAGCAATCCTATGCAATCAACAACATCAAGAAATCACAAAATTCACAGGAATTTAAAGCTACAAACTAGATGGTATACATAAGAAAGATCTTACCATGGTGGGGTGTCTCCCACCAAGCACTTTTCTTCAACGTCCTTAAGTTGGACGGTTAGTCGCTCAAGCTTCTCCTTCCTTAGGTGCATCCGCCAATAGGAACACCTCTAGCTCTTTTGGGAGCTTGTATCCATGATACTTCTTCACTCTATGTCCATTTACCTTGAAAGTTGCTTCACTTTTAGGATCAAATAACTCCACCACTCCATAAGGCTTTATCTCTTTTACCTTGAAAAGTCCTTCCCATCTAGAACGGTGCTTGCCAGGCATGAATCTAAGCCTCGAGTTGTAGGGAAGGACCTCATCACCTTCTTGGAAAATCCTTTTTCTGGATGTGATGGTCATGAAATGCTTTAGTCTTTTCCTTGTAGATCCGAGCATTCTCATATGATTCATTCCTCAAACACTCAAGCTCCTCTAGCTGTAACTTCCTAGCTTCACCCGCCTTGGCTAAATTCATGTTGCACTACTTTACTGTCCAGTAGACTCTATGATCAATCTCCTCTGGAAGGTGCCACGCCTTACCATAGACAATCCGGAAGGGGCTCATCCCTAACGGAGTCTTGTAGGCCGTTCTATACGCCCATAGTGCATCTCCTAACCGAAGGCTCCAATCCTTCCTTTGTGGACTGACCACTTTCTCCAAGATTCTCTTAATCTCCCGGTTGGACACTTCTGCTTGCCCATTGGTCTGTGGGTGATAAGCAGTAGCAACCATATGCGGCACTCCATAGTGCTTGAACAGTGCCTCTACTTTCCTGTTACAAAAGTGGGATCCTTGGTCGCTCACGATTGCTCGTGGCGACCCGTAACGGCATACAATGTGATTTCTAATAAAAGAAACAACGGTATTGGCGTCGTCAAGGTGGGTAGGTATTGCTTCTACCCACTTTGACACGTAGTCAACAGCTAACAAGATATACACTACATGTCCTAACACTATACCTTGTCTTACCATAAAGTGACATTTCTCAAAATTCAAGACAAGGTTAGTGTCAACACATCTAGCTAAGACCTTGGCCAAGTTCTCTAAGCAACAATCAAATGAAGTTCCATAAACACTGAAGTCATCCATAAAGACTTCCAGACAATTCTCTATTAGATCAGAAAAGACACTGGTCATACATCGCTGAAAAGTAGCAGGTGCATTACATAGTACAAATGGCATCCTTTTATAGGCAAAGGTGCCAAAAGGGCAAGTGAATGTGGTCTTTTCCTGATCTTCAGGAGCAATATGAATCTGGAAGTAACTAGTGAATCCATCAAGAAAGCAATAATGGGATTTACCCGCCAAACGGTCCAACATCTAATCGATAAAGGGCAAAGGGTAGTGGTACTTTCTTGTAGCGGCGTTCAATATTCTATAGTCGATGCACACGCGCCACGCATTTTATACTCTCTTGGTGACCACTCCTCCATCATTTTTTTAACCATAGTAATGCCCGATTTCTTAGGAATGACCTGGACCGGGCTCACCCATTCACTGTCAGAAATTGGGTATATGATACCGCATCAAGTAGCCTAGTGACCTCCTTCTTGGAGAAATATACGATGCATGCACTTACGAGGGTCAATCCCCACAATATCAACTAGGCTCCAACCAATTGCCCTCTTGTACATTCTCAGAACATCTAGGAGCTTTTCTTCATCTTGACTCAAAATCTCACTAGCAATAATGACCGCAAACTTTTGGTTGTCCTCTAAGAAAGCATACTTCAAATGAGATGGAAGAGGCTTCAGTTCACTCTTTGCTTCATGCTGAGGTTCCTTTTCATCAAGCTCACGGAGTTCATTCTCAACAATTTTCTCGTGTTCATCCTCTTGGTCATTGATGAGAGAACTTTTGCGTGGTCTAGAAATTTGCGGATAAATCCTCGTTGCATGTATAGTTTCTAAACCTTCAAAAGTCCTTTCATACAAACATTTTGGGTGTCACAAGTAACAAACCCCTTAAAAATTGTTAACAAACGTTTTGGGTCGTCTTCTCAAGGAACTGCGAGAAAGTATGTTCTTATTATTGGTTATAAAGGTTGTAATCGGGGTTTAGAAGGTGAGAAGCAAGTAATTTAAATGACGAGTGAATTAAATGGCAATTAAAATAAAAAAATACTGTAAAACAAACTTTTGGCAAGGTAAGAGAAGTCGGAGGTCCAACGTAGTTATCTCTCTTAACTACAATGAAAGTTTAATATAAACTCCACTTGGTCAACCTTTACTAAGGTAAAGGAAAGTCAGGGGACTAATTAAATTGACCTTTGAATCCTATTTATTTTCTAAGAAAAGGTTGGGATTGCTTAAGTTCAGCTCAATTAGCAAGATAACGATTATCAATTATGTTGAGTTTAATAATTGTTGAGTTACTAAATTCTTAACCAGAACCAAAAGGGGAAAAAGTAAAATTGCTGGAATAATAAAAATATCCTTAGATAGGAAGCAATGGTGACTTAAATCAAAGAGAACAATCATAAACTGAAAATACCTCAATTATCATTAATTCAAATAACTGTTTGTAACATGGAATAATTCGTAAGTCAAAGTATAATAATCAATTCAAATGTTGGAATAAATAAAGAAAAGTAAAACTAAAATAAAAGAACATTAAACCTGGGATCCAGAGTTACTCTTAAAACAAGAAGAAATCCTAAATCCTAAAAGAGAGAGAGAGAAGATCTCCCTCTCAACTAAATCTAAATCATTGAAAAGTAAAATATGCGAGCTCTCCCTTGAATGGATGCATTCCGACACTTTATAACCTCTAGCCTATGCTGTCTGTACTTGGATTTGGGCCAAAAAGGGCTTCAGAATTTGCTGGGGGCGCATTCTGTAAATTCTGATATGTGGCCCCTGTCACGCGTCCGCGTGGGTCACGCGGTCGCGTCATTTGGAGCCTTTCCTTGCCACGCGATCGCGTCAGTCATGCGACCGCAACAAAAATAAAAGAACATTAAACCTGGGATCCAGAGTTACTCTTAAAACAAGAAGAAATCCTAAATCCTAAAAGAGAGAGAGAGAAGATCTCCCTCTCAACTAAATCTAAATCATTGAAAAGTAAAATATGCGAGCTCTCCCTTGAATGGATGCATTCCGACACTTTATAACCTCTAGCCTATGCTGTCTGTACTTGGATTTGGGCCAAAAAGGGCTTCAGAATTTGCTGGGGGCGCATTCTGTAAATTCTGATATGTGGCCCCTGTCACGCATCGGCGTGGATCACGCGGTCACGTCATTTGGAACTTTTCCTTGCCACGCGGTCGCGTCAGTCATGCGGCTGCGTCGCTGCTGATTCGTGCTTGGCACGCGATCGCGTCATCCATGCGATCGC
>NC_029791.2:85599153-85600994 GCF_000816755.2 Arachis ipaensis
ACTTTTCTACCTTTTGTTTCTATCATCCATATTCCCAAAAGGTTTCCCACATTCTACTTTATTTATAATTTTCTATCTTAAGCTAACCAAGGATTCACTTGGGATTTTCTTTTGTTTTTTTGCTTAAGGCTAGTAATTTGGCTAAATAGAATAAAGGGGTTTTAAAAGGCTCAAGGGGGCTAACAAGGGTGATGTAAAAGGTAGGATAATTTGGGGTGAGTGAGCTAAAATCAAATGATGGCCTCAATCATTCTCTTGGTATGTATCTATTCTATATTCTATAATTGGACATATAGATTAAAGCAAAGGAAAGAACATCAGAATAAAAAGAAATGTAACACACAGAAATGAAATTATGGTTTGAATGCAACCATACAATTTAAGCTCAAGACTCACAGGCTGTGTATTTTCTAACTCAAGCATCATATATCATTTATATATTGTATGCAGGTTTAGTTAAAAATTCCCATTATTCTCATAAAAAAATTATTTAGGGTGGCTTTTAAAGTTTATGGATCTAAATCTATTATGTCAATTTAAACTAAGCTATAACTAAGCTATCTTATGTAAAAAAGGTAAACTATACTAATTGATCCACTAATAAGTTAGAATTGTAAACTAAACTAAATAACTAAAATGAACTAAATAACTAAAATATGAACCAAAAGTGCAAAATGCAGAAAATAGAGTAAAATACACAAGTAGCAATGTATAAGTACTCAGAAAATAATAATAAAAGAAAAGAGAAAAATACAGAAAAATATTCAAAATAAAAGAAAAAGTATGTAGTAGTTCACCAAAATAAACGCCAGAGATGGCGACCTCCCCACACTTAAAATGAAGCATCGTCCCCGATGCTCAATCAAGCCGGGTGTGAAGGAGTGTCATCACTGGTAGGGATGGTAGCTGGGGTCTCTGTGGCGGTGGTGGGCTGAGAGTCTGGCTGCTGTAGAAGGGGGACTGACTGGAACGGGATCTCCGGATCTGCAGCCTCAAGCTGATGTGGGGCCTCCTGCTGTGGTGTGGTGTGCTCTGTGCCTGCCTGTTGATGAGTCTCCGCCTGGGAATGAGGCTCCTCCTCGTGCTCATCCTCCTCCGCCTCTGATGGCTCTGATGGTGTGTCGGGCTCGGAGGGGATGTCGGCGCCCTGTCTGATCATCAGCTTCAGATGGAAATAGCGTCGCCTACTGCGGTGCTCCAATCTCTCATACCGGCGCCTGTTACGGCGCTCCATCTGATCAAGCTGGCGGAATAGACGGTGCACAAGGCGATAAACCGGCTCAGAGGCGGGTGGAGGTGCAGTGGTGGCAGCAGGGGCAGCTGTGGCAGCTGTGGATGAAGAGGGTCCAGCAGATGGAGGGGCTGTCTCATCAGTAGCAGTGACAGGTGGTGGTCTGTAGCCCAAAGCAAGGAAGTTCTTGCTGTGAGGAATGATCTTCCTACTATTCGCCGCTGGTGGTCTCTCATCGGCATCCTCCCTGCTGTGTGAAGTTCTTCTCCCGCCATGATGAATCGTGCATTAGAGCAATGATGGACTGGGAGGAATCTCCTCTCTTGCGCTTGCCGGTGGCCTTGCCTTTGCCTTTCCTCTGTGAGGCAGACATCCTGAAAAATAGAAAACCAGGAATGGATAAAAAAATAGGAAAGCAAATAGGCAATTAAACAAAGAAAACTCAAAGCGGTAAGGGAGAAAATAGAATAAGGAAAATGTGCAATTGAAATGTGATTGAATTAATGTTAAATGGAAAGAAAAAAATCAATATGCCATAGTGAGAAAGTTAGAGGAAGTGAAAGTGATCAGAAAAGAGATCAAGAGGGTTAGTATGGTAAAAAGAAATTAG
>NC_029791.2:85601573-85601979 GCF_000816755.2 Arachis ipaensis
GGGGGGCTCGCGACTGATAGGGTTCGCGGGCTGGGGGGTTATATTTTCAAATCCACGCGGCCGTGTGGGGCACGCGGTCGCGTGGTTGGGACGAAAATGGGAGTGACGCGATCGCGTGGGGTGCACGATCGCATGAGAGGGGGGGGAAGAAGGGTGACGCGATCGCGTCGCTGGAATTTGTGCTAAACACACGACTCCAGCGCCGTTTTAGCGCAACTCTCTGTCTCCTTTTGGGGTGATGTGCAATCCATGCGACGCGATCGCGTCACTCACGCGGTCGCATGGGATTGGTATTGTGCAAGTGACGCGGTCGCATGGGGCATGCGATCGCGTGGGCCAATTTGTGCGAAACGCAAAAGGGCCGCATGATTCCAGCCTAACTTTCTGTTCGTTGGATCCTTACGCC
>NC_029791.2:85602990-85623000 GCF_000816755.2 Arachis ipaensis
GGGGGGGAAGAAGGGTGACGCGATCGCGTCACTGGAATTTGTGCTAAACACACGACTCCAGCGCCGTTTTAGCGCAACTCTCTGTCTCCTTTTGGGGTGATATGCAATCCATGCGACACGATCGTGTCGCTCACGCGGTCACGTGGGATTGATATTGGGTAAGTGACGCGATCGCATGGGGCATGCGATCGCGTGGGCCAATTTGTGCGAAACGCACAAGAGCCGCACGATTCCAGCCCAACTTTCTGTTCGTTGGATCCTTATGCCGATATATATATCACGCGGCCGCGTGGGTCACGCGGTCGCGCGGGTGGTGTTTTCCGCGATATGATGCGATCGCATGGGGCATGCAGTCGTGTCGTGCATCCTTTTTTTTTTTAAACTGAAAAATGCAGGTTGCAGTGATTAACATGAATGCTATGCATGATTCCAGGTTAATGTTAAAATAAATAAAAAAAGGGTAAATTGAAAACAATAAACAAGAAATAGACTGAGAAAGAAGCGACCATACCATGGTGGGTTGTCTCCCACCTAGCACTTTTAGTTAAAGTCCTTAAGTTGGACATTGGAGGAGTATCCTGTTATGGTTGCTTATGTTTAAATTCGTCCAAAAATTTCCACCAGTGCTTTGAATGCCAATAGCCTCCGGGGTCCCAAACTAGGCATGTAAAGCTTCTGCGCAACTTTAAACAGATATTCAGCCTCCCGGGATGACGAATGTCAGAATATAATCCATGATCCCAAGCTGTGTTTTTAGATCCGCCTCCGTTTTGATTTGCAGGTTTCCATTCGGGCGGGTTAAAAAGTAGAATCTCACCGTGGCGACTAAACTTTCTCCGTGATCCATGCAATTGACCATGATACCAATCCGTGTGCTTCGAGGTGAAGCGTGGAACCTTATTGAACCTGGTGCACCAGCTCTGAGTACGAGCCAATTCCCTCTTACTCTTAAAGCCGCAGAGAGCTCTAAGTTGGCCATCTGTTTCGAGCAAACCATATTCTAGTGAATAAGTAAAATTATAAGTTAAGGATTGTACCCACTTGAAGCTTGTATTAGGTGGTAATGGCCTTGGGATAGGTGTTTTTGGTGGTTCTGCAAGTTCCGTTTCCTTGTGCTCTTCTGTGAATTCTTCCACTTCTTTGCAAAGATCTTCAATTGTATTTGTGTCCTGGTCAAAATCTTCGGTGTCTTCCTCATCACTTAAGTCGTAGATTGGAGGTTGAGAGAAATCTACCTCCGCATCATCCTCATATTCACTTGGGGAAGATTCTTCGATTTCAGAGAATTCACTTGCGGACGCAAGTTTATAACTAGGAGAACTAGACTTGTGACTATCATCATAAAGGAAAATTGCTTCTTGGATTATTCCGTCTGATTCTTCGTAAATGATTTGCTTTGGAAATTGTACGGTATCCTCCTTAGCATCAACTGTAGCATCTTGGACGGGGTTTTCCTCAATTCTAGATTCCCAAGGTAGTTCAGCATCTCCTAGATCTTCAACCAATTCTTCTTCTTTAACAATGACAGCTTCTTCCACTTGTTCTAGTATGAATTCATTCTCTGTCTTGTCCACTGGAGTCTCTAGTATTTCTTTCATGCTACGCTCTTCATCGGGCTGTCCACATGGAGCTGTGGTTGATCCTTGTATATTTGAGCGCCTAGTGGCCCATTTTATTAGTGCTTGCTCCAGTTGTTGAATGGTTGTTTGAAATTTAATTACTGTTTCTTTTAGGCGATCCTCTGCTTCGCGGTTTGCCGGACTTGGACATGATACAAAGGAAAGTGGTGATGATTGGGAACGATTGGATTGGTATTGGGGTAATGAAGGATCATATGATGGCGAATGGTGAAGAGAAGCTTGTGAGTGTGATGGTTCGAGGTTATGTTGAAAGGATGGTTCATATGCACGGGGTGGGGCTTGTTGGTAGTTACAAGGTTGTCCACCATGTCTTTCAGCCGGGTATGCATTGTAGAATGGTCTTTGTCCAGGATATCTCGGAGGGTGTTGCTGCCAAAAGGGTTGATTAGATCCTCTTGGTTCCATCCATCCTTGATTGGTCTGACCTTGATGCACATTCTTGCTAATTTTAAATGACAAGTGAATTAAATGGCAATTAAAATAAATAAATACTGTAAAGCAAACTTTTGGCAAGGTAAGAGAAGTCGGAGGTCCAACGTAATTATCTCTCTCAACTACAATGAAAGTTGAATATAAACTCCACTTGGTCAACCTTTACTAAGGTAAAGGAAAGTCAGGGGACTAATTAAATTGACCTTTGAATCCTATTTATTTTATAAGAAAAGGTTGGGATTGCTTAAGTTCAGCTCAATTAGCAAGATAACGATTATCAATTATGTTGAGTTTAATAACTGTTGAGTTACTAAATTCTTAACCAGAACCAAAAGGGGAAAAAGTAAAATTGCTGGAATAATAAAAATATCCTTAGATAGGAAGCAAAGGTGACTTAAATCAAAGAGAACAATCATAAACTGAAAATACCTCAATTATCATTAATTCAAATAACTGTCTGTAACATGGAATAATTCGTAAGTCAAAGTTTAATAATCAATTCAAATGTTGGAATAAATAAATAAAAGTAAAACTAAAATAAAAGAACATTAAACCTGGGATCCAGAGTTACTCTTAAAACAAGAAGAAATCCTAAATCCTAAAAGAGAGAGAGAGAAGATCTCCCTCTCAACTAAATCTAAATCATTGAAAAGTAAAATATGTGAGCTCTCCCTTGAATGGATGCATTCCCACACTTTATAACCTCTAGTCTATGCTGTCTGTACTTGGATTTGGGCCAAAAAGGGCTTCAGAATTCGCTGGGGGCGCTTTCTGTAAATTCTGATATGTGGCCCCTGTCACGCGTCCGCGTGGGTCACGCGGTCGCGTCATTTGGAGCCTTTCCTTGCCACGCGGTCGCGTCAGTCATGCGACCGCGTCATATGCGTTCTGCTTAAGGCGCGCGGTCGCATCAGTCATGCGGCCGCGTCGCTGCTGATTCGTGCTTGGCACGCGATCGCATCATCCATGCAATCGCGTGGATACCAGTTTCCTTAAAGCTCCATTTTGCTTCATCCTTCCATTTTAGTATGTTTCTTTTTTCATCCTTTAAGTCATTCTGCCTTAGAAAATCTGAAACTACTCAACACACTAATCACGTTTCTACCACACCCTTGAGAGGATTACTTCTCACCCTTGTATGTTGTGTAGCCTCGGCAACATCATTTATCAACTTCCAAGCTTCTCCCTCCGTCTTATTTTTCGAAAGGGAACCACCACTAGAAACAGTGAGTAATCTTCTATCTTCCACACAAAGACCTCCAGTGAAGTAGCTAATGAGAAAGTGAGTGTTCAATCCATGATGTGGACAAGATTCCAATAGCCTCTTGAACCGAGTTCAATACTCATACAAACTCTCTTGGTCTCTTTGCATTATTCCTGAGATCTCCTTCCAGATATAATCGGTCTTCTCCGGTGGGAAGAACTTATCTAAAAACTCTCTTCTCAAGAAATCCTAATTGGTCGCAATCTCATCTGGTAGAGAATAAAACCATGTCTTTGCTTGCCCTTCAAGAGAGAAAGGAAAGGCAAAAACCATAATAGCCAACTCATCGGCTCCATGCCTTCGAGCCGTAGAGCAAGGAACTTGAAAATCTCTTAGATGTCGGATGGGGTCTTAACCCGGCAACCCATGATATTTAGGAAGTAGATGTATCAAGCTACTCTTCAACTCAGAGTTTGGATCAAGGTTAGGATACCTTGCTTGCAAAGGTTGGAGTATGATATCTGGAGCTCCTTGCTCATGCAAAGTGATCCGTCGTAGCTCTGCCATGTATGGTTCACCTGTAGGATGCAAAGATGTATTAGTGGTGCCAACAGAAGAATAGGAAGTAGCGGACTCCAATTCATTCTCGGTACCGCCTAGTGATTCAGTATGTTCCTCAAAAGAGGCCGAAGTACTAGCCGTATAGCCCAACCGCCTTCTAGCTTGCCGAGTGTGTAACAAAGTTCTTTCAATCTTAAGGTCAAACTCAGCTAAGCTAGAATTTGGTTGAGACCGAGTCATCAAACTTGAGAGTCATAGCACACAAACAAAAGAAATCTAAACTAGAGCTAAGTATTGAAAGAAAGTAAACTATCTACAATATTCACATATTCACATAACCAATATCAAGGCATATATTGCAAGTATAGCTCTGCCAACAACAATCCTCGAGGATCAAATTTAGAAGGTGATTTGGTTGTCACAAGTTCAACCCCAATAAAAGTAACCGAAGTATTCAAACCTCGGGTTGTCTCACAAGGAACGGGCAAACATGTGCTCAACATTGGTTAGAAATTCGGGGTTGTAAGTCATGAGCAAGAAATTAAAATAGGAATCTTAACAAGCAAGTAATCTTGAAATGTAAGAACTATTCAAATAACTACGCAAGATGTGAGCAATTCCAAATTAATAAGATAACATTCAATATAATTCCACTCTAAAACTAAACAATAACTATGAATAAGTTAAGACAATTAAAATTTGCGCTTTCAAATATGAATAATAAAAGCAACTCTTGGCTAGGCATGGGAATTGGGGTCACTATCCTTGTCTAATAACCATATCTTGACAATTATGAGGAACCAAACTCATTAAGTCAACTTCTATACTTGAAGTACCTTAAATGGTTTGGTCAACATCAACCCATAAGGTCTAACCTCACTACTAATCGCGCAGACGCACCCCCAGTTCTTTTCTTCTTTTCCAACGTTCCCCCTACCTCCTCCCCTCGTCCCAGTAGCGACTCTGACCACCGGCCGCCGGTGTCCAACCACCGCTCGCTGGCGTCCAACCACCGCCGTCGTCCCTCTCTTCTTTCACCATCACCTCATTCTCTCTCTTTCTCTCCTTCTCACTCATCATTCCTCTCTCACTTTCTCTCTCTCACTACCGCAACCTCAACTAAGCGCCGCCGTGGGTTCACCGCCACCACCATCTGAGGCGGCAACTCTACTTCTGACTCTCCTCATGCCTACTGCCTACTTTTCCCTCCCTTCTATTCCACCCTGCTCCCAGGTTACTCCCTTACCTCTGCTCCCATTCTGTTTCCCTTATTTTATTTTCCATTAGTTTACTGTTAATTCTAGTTAGTTAGAATTCGATTTTAATTGTTAGGATTAGATAGAGATATCTGCTATTAGATAGTTAGGATATGGTTAGGGGATTCTAGGCCTAATAATTACGCCGTATTTGTTTACCTAATTGAGCACATATTGATTGATTGCTGAGTGGTATTGATCATGCTTTGCCATGATGCACTCTTCATATTCTGCTGCCTGCTGCATTTCTCATTTTGTGATTATGTTGCCTCTGCCTGGTTATGTGCAATCCACTTGTCATCCTGATTATTGCTTTTTGCTACTGATTGATTATGCTTGTTGTTTTTTTTGGATTCTTATGACTCTCCTGCTGCTTTTGGCTATCCGGGAACGTCCAAATTACAGCCGGGATGCTGCCCGTTTTCCCAAAACCTGTTTTAACCTTCAAATATTGCCTAGGATTGAACTTAGTATTTTTAAATTAACCTTTTCCCAACTCACACCAAGTTCAATTCCTGGGACATTTGGGCTAGCTTTTCCGTTCTTATTTTGTTCCTCGTGATTAGCAGTGACTAAATGAACTTAAGGAATTGCCTAAACATTTCATTGAACCATAATTTGCAATTTCCTTACACAATGTTCATTGTTTCACAATAATTGGTGTATCCCCATGGTGTAACTCTCTTTTTTACTCTATTTGGTCTTCACCTTTTCATAGTTACACAAACGTACTCTATTGCTTATAACACCACTTATTGTGAGTCCATTATCACATGATTTTGACATTCCTACGTTCTCATGAGTGTGAACATGATTGTTGTACACATTTTGCGATTCTCTTTTAATTAGGCCATTCTCCATCATACTACTAATTTTCAATCTCACTTTTTAACTCACTAACTTGTCTAACCTACTGACTTCATTTCTCATTTTACTTAACTCTTTAACCATTCTTTTGAGTTATGATGATTAATGTGCCTAATACATGAGCATTGTGTTACATTGTTTGAAATGTTTGAATTCTTGGTTTATGGATGTGTCTTATGTGCTTACTTTCATTCCAAGTTGTCAATTTTAGTTCACATCATGATTACTTGTCATTCATCTTACATCCTAAACATGTTCTTCCTTGCTTCCTACTACGTGTTTAATTGCTTATATTCTACTCTATTCTGTTTTTCAGGATGTCGTATAAGGGAAAAGGCAAAGCCACCTCCAAAAAGAGGAAAAAGGCCCCAGATTCTACTTTTTCTCCTTATGTGGATTATTCTAAAAATCCTATTAATGATGAGGAGAGGATAAATCAATCATTACCTACCCAGGAGACACCTCAGCCCTAGCAGGAGCATCTACATCAACAGCAGCAATTCCTTTACCACCACCACTAGCACCCCAGCCGGCTTACTTACTGGTTCAGCGTCTTTTTCGGTTCATGGAGAGCAGCAAGTGCCAGCTCATGCGTCACCTGGACCGGATTGACCAGATGTATGTGGCCCAGGGCTTTGAGCTGCCCCCTCTTCCAGAGTCCTTCGGTTCAGATGAGGAGGCCCATGAGGAGGGACATGAGGATTTACATGATGAGGATACACATGAAGAAGAGCCAGTTCATGTGGAGGCACTACCACAGACTCAGGCTACCCAGGAGACACCTCAGCCACAGCCCCGGCCAGAGCCAGAGCCGACCGGTGTACCCCTCCCTGAGCCTGAGGATTAGCATCGGGGACGATGCTTGATCTTAAGTGTGGGGAGGTTGCCGTTGGCACCGTCAGTAGATCGGTGAACACTTCGGCTATTTTCTTAGTTATGCTTTCCTAGTTATCTTATTTTGCACACTATTGTATATATTGGTTATTTTGGATATTTTGGATACTTCTATATTGCATACTCTCTCATTTTGGATGTAGATAGTGTGGGTGTTGGATTTCATACTTTAGTTGGGTTTTTCTTTATATAATTATCCTCTTAGCTTGTGGTTGTGATTAGAAATTGTTTTGGAATTGTTAAGACCTTGTTAACCCTTTTTCATATGAAACTTGTTTTGATTTAAAAAAAAAAGAAAAGGGTAAACTAAGGAATTTTTGGAATTTCTCAATCACAACAATGCTTAGTCAAAATGATGAAATTTTCAGAAGAATCCATCTATAGAGCACAACCCAATTGATTGAAAATTTTTGTAACTTGCTTGAATTCATATTTTGTGATGCATGTATTGAGCTAAGAACACAAGTATCTGGGATTTGAGCCTATTGATGTGGTTACATCTTATAACCACTTACTTCCCTTCTTGTGTGAAATTGTTCTCATCCTATGATTGTGACCCTTGATTTGTTTAATTCTATATGTCCAATTATTTCTCGTATTCATGCATTTATATGATTAAGGGAAAAGGCAAAGCCACCTCCAAAAAGAGGAAAAAGGCCCCAGATTCTACTTTTTCTCCTTATGTGGATTATTCTAAAAATCCTATTAATGATGAGGAGAGGATAAATCAATCATTACCTACCCAGGAGACACCTCAGCCCTAACAGGAGCATCTACATCAACAGCAGCAATTCCTTTACCACCACCACCAGCACCCCAGCCGGCTTACTTACTGGTTCAGCGTCTTTTTCGGTTCATGGAGAGCAGCAAGTGCCAGCTCATGCGTCGCCTGGACCGGATTGACCAGATGTATGTGGCCCAGGGCTTTGAGCTGCCCCCTCTTCCAGAGTCCTTCGGTTCAGATGAGGAGGCCCATGAGGAGGGACATGAGGATTTACATGATGAGGATACACATGAAGAAGAGCCAGTTCATGTGGAGGCACTACCACAGACTCAGGCTACCCAGGAGACACCTCAGCCACAGCCCCGGCCAGAGCCAGAGCCGACCGGTGTACCCCTCCCTGAGCCTGAGGATTAGCATCGGGGACGATGCTTGATCTTAAGTGTGGGGAGGTTGCCGTTGGCACCGTCAGTAGATCGGTGAACACTTCGGCTATTTTCTTAGTTATGCTTTCCTAGTTATCTTATTTTGCACACTATTGTATATATTGGTTATTTTGGATATTTTGGATACTTCTATATTGCATACTCTCTCATTTTGGATGTAGATAGTGTGGGTGTTGGATTTCATACTTTAGTTGGGTTTTTCTTTATATAATTATCCTCTTAGCTTGTGGTTGTGATTAGAAATTGTTTTGGAATTGTTAAGACCTTGTTAACCCTTTTTCATATGAAACTTGTTTTGATTTAAAAAAAAAAAAGAAAAGGGTAAACTAAGGAATTTTTGGAATTTCTCAATCACAACAACGCTTAGTCAAAATGATGAAATTTTCAGAAGAATCCATCTATAGAGCACAACCCAATTGATTGAAAATTTTTGTAACTTGCTTGAATTCATATTTTGTGATGCATGTATTGAGCTAAGAACACAAGTATCTGAGATTTGAGCCTATTGATGTGGTTACATCTTATAACCACTTACTTCCCTTCTTGTGTGAAATTGTTCTCATCCTATGATTGTGACCCTTGATTTGTTTAATTCTATATGTCCAATTATTTCTCGTATTCATGCATTTATATGATTGAGGCCATCATTTTGTTTAGCTCACTTACCTAAATAGCCTTACCTTTTATCTTCTATTGTTAGCCAATTTGAGCCTACGATTAACCTACTTGTTCTTATTTTAGCATATTACAAGCCTTAAAGTGAAAAATAATAAATGTCATTAATTTGGATCTTTGATTAGCTTAGGCTCGTGAGTGTGAGTATCATTCAAGTGTGGGAAAATTTGGGACATTGGTTGAATAAAAGGGTAATTTTTGTTTTGAATTTCTACATTTGGGAATTGGGTGCATACTCATGTATTGATTAAATATATAGACCTTATGCATTGATGTTCTTGTCTATAGTTAAAAAAAAAAAGGGGGACAAAATGCCCCAAAGCAAAGCTCAATAAGGGTCAATGCATAAGTGTTGTGAAATGAAAAGGAAATGCATGAGTATATGAAAAAGTGAGAAAAATGGGTAGTTAGATTAGTACTTAATAGTATAGGTCATTACATAGGTTAGGTGGGAAGGTCTAGACTAATCAAAGGTTTAAATTCTAGTCCACTTAACCATACATGATCCTACCTTGACACTAGCCCCATTACAACCTCTGAGAAAGACCTCATGATATTTGTATGCATGCATTGAATGATTGTTGATTGTTAGATGAAGAAAAAATTTTGGAAAACATGATTAGGAGATAACGGAGTGAATCAACGCCATTTGGAGTTGAGTTTTTGGCGGGAAAAGGGTTAAAAAGATCAAGGAATGAAGGGGAAGGGGGGTGATTCAGCCACACACATGAGGCTAGTTTAGTTTTGGGTTTTAGAGAGAGAAGCTTTCACTTCTCTCTAGAATTAGGATTAGGATTAGGTTTAGTTCTTAGATATAGGTTTTAATTCATGCTCTCTTCTACTTCTTCTTCTTAATTCCTTGTGATGACATGTCACCATGTCATGTTTTTCTATGCTTTTTCATACAAGAAATTTATGATTTGTGCTCAAATATTGTATTCTTTTGTGCTTAAATTGTATATTTCCTTAAATTTGGAGCATTCTTTGGAGCCTTAGGCCACGCTTTTAAAAGCGTGGCCCATGACCAAATCAAGGAAGCTTGTCAATCAGCACTCACAAAGCTCAGTTCACTAAGTGAACTTAGCTTTATCGTGAAAAATTCAGCATGGAAGCAAAAATTTTCGCTAAGTTAAACTTGGGCATTCACAACATGACCATGCCTCATTCAAAGTACCATAACTTGAGCTACAGACGTCCAATTGATGTGCTTCTAGTTGCGTTGGAAAGCTGACATTCAGAGTTTCCAACGATATATTGTAGTCCATATTTGGCATGAAATTGAGGCACAACTGAAAGGCATCTTTAAGGACCAAAAACAAGCAAAAATAGACCAAAGTGGCTTCACCAAGATTCGAAGGGTGAGACACGAGGAAAGCAAGGAAGGAGCGCTACACTTCTTGCAAGGAAAATAAGCAAAATGGCTCAGCAAGAATTCGAACTTGAGGCCTTCCACTCAAGGCAAGGCGCGACCTTTCATTAATTCACAAAAAAATTTACTCCACAATGCTTCCACCAAGGTTCGAAACTGGGGCTCATCAACAAGCAAGGAGCACTCAGTTCACTTTCCCAACTGAGCTTTATCGGGCTCCCACTCAAGAAAATGCAAGGAAAAGGCTCACAAAAGTTCTTCCACCAAGGCTCGAACTTGGAAACACGAAGCCCAAAGCAAGGTGCTACAAAGGAAAGCTCAGTTCACTTTCCTAACCAAGCACTACTCCCCCATGCACTCCAACAATGTGACACGGGCAAGGATCAAAGGGGGCAGCAACAAGGAAGGCTTGGTGCGCACAAATTGGCATGCCACAAGCAAATGGAGAGCTCAGTTCACTTAATCAACTGAGCTGTTCCCTGGGAGTAGCACCCATGGTCCAAAATTCAATTAAAAATCAAATTGGATTTAATTCTTCACCAATTGAACCAAGGCCAAATGGACCCATCTCTCTTCAAATCCAACGTAAGCCAAGCCCACATCATTACTCAAAGGCACAAGAACAAGTTAGAATAGGAATTTCAATTAATTGTAATTTGTTTTCAATTTCATTTTTATTTTGTAAAGCCTATATAAGGCATCATTTTCATCTTTGTTAGGTGAGCTTCATTAGAGAGCATAGGAGGTTGGCTCTAATAGAGAGCATTGAGAGGCTGGCTCCACTAAAGAGCATTAGAATTAGAGAGCTCTCTCTTCTCTTTGCTCTAACTTCTGCAATTCTACTTTCTATTTCTGAATTTTGGATTGAGATTTGAAGGAATTCTGTTTCAAATCTTGATTTGAAATCTTTTTGTTCTTTTTCTACATAATCTTAGTGAATTGAAAATTTAATATGAGTTTTCTTTACTGCTTTCATCTTCTTTTCTTGTGCAAATTGCTTTCTGTTTGATCAAGGGAGAATTGAGATCCAGATCTGCTTCCTGAGCTCATTGCTTTTCTTGGATCTTCAAATTCTCTTTTAAATTTTACAATTAAGCTAAGTTTCTTTCTGCTTTATTTCTTCAAACAATTTTCCGTTTCTATTTAAATTGTTGCATCTTATTTCATCTTTCGACTTCTCTGATTGATTACACTTTGCAGTCTCTTGTTTCAATTCTGTTTTAATTCCAGCACCCAATTTCCTTTATTCTTCCTACAATTTAAATTTCCAGTTGCTTGATCTATTACTTTCTTTAATTTCCAGCACCCAATCCCCTTTACATTTGATGCAATTTACATTTCTTGTCATTTAAGTTTCTGTAATTTACATTTCTTGCTCTTTAAGTTTCAGTCACTTTATTTTCTGCACTTTAATTTTACTTGCTATTTACTTTCTATTAATCAACTTCATACAATTCACTCAGTGTTAGCTTGACTACACCAATCACCCACTAAAGTTGCTTGATCCATCAATCCCTGTGGGATCGACCCAAAATAGATTCAGAAGTAGAACAAGAGGTCAGATACTAGCTAACTCAGATCGGAGAAGGTTGGGATCCCCTGGTGTGGAATTTATAACCCACAAACTAACCGGCAAGTGCACCGGGTCATACCAAGCAATACCTCAGGTGAGTGAGGGTCGATCCCATGAGGATTGATGGATTAAGCAACAATGGTTGATTAATTTACTTAGTTAGGCAAACAGGAAATAGTGTTTGAGAGTTCAAAGACATTAAACAATATAAAGAATATTAAGGAAAGGCAAGTAAATAAGTTGAGAATAAAATATGGAGAAACAATTAAGGCTTCAGAGTTATCTATTTTCTGGATTGACTTTTCTTATTAATTTATTTTAATCATGTAAGATTTAATTCATGGCAAACTATATGTGACTAGACCCTAATTTCTTAGACCTTCCTAGTCTCCTCTAAAATTCATCAATAGCCAATTCCTTGGTCAATTAATTCCAATTAGGGGGTTAAGTTAAATTCTAGTTTATATGCCACATAAACTCTAATTATCCAAATATAGAATGATTATATGTCACGTATCCCATCAAATTCAGATAAACTAGAAATTTATGAGAATGTATTTTGGTAGTTTGGAATGGAATAATTGAAGAATGGAATGATTGACGGTTTAGAATTCAGAATAAATTTCCATAGCAAGTATAGTTTCTAAACCAAGCAATCATCCTTTCTTACAAACATTTTGGTTCTCACAAGTAACAAACCCCTTTAAAATTGATAACCGAAGTATTTAAACCTCGGGTCGTCTTCTCAAGGAACTACAGGGAGGTGTTCTTATTATTGATTATGAGTTTTGTAAATTGGGGGTTTTGAAAGTAAGGAACAAGTAATTTAAATGACAAGTAGAATAAATAAATAACTGTAAAATAAACTCTTGGCAGGGTATGAAAATTCGGAAGTCCTATCCTAGTTACTCCTATGAGAATGGAAGTTAATCTCACTTAGTTAACCTTTACAAAAGCAAGGGAAAGTAAAGTGAACTAATTATTTAGATTCTCAAGTCCTAGCCAACTCCTAAGGAAAGACTAGAGTTAGTGAAATTCCAGTCAATTAGTCAACATAACAACCAATCACGATAAGTTAATAACTCAAGAGCTTCTAGTTAATCAATTAAAGCCAAGAATATAAAAAAACTAAATAAGAATCATAAATCTGAATTACCTCAATTGCATTAGTAAGAGAAAATCAATCTAAACATAAAGAGTTCATAAGCCAATTTGGCAACATAAGTAATTAAATGAGAGCATTAAAGTATCTGAAAGTAAAAGAGAAATACAAAATAAAAGAAATATTGAACCTGATGAAGAGTTGAAATCCTGAATTATTTAAGAGGAATCCTAATCCTAAAACCTTAGAGAGAGGAGAGAACCTCTCTCTCCAAAAACTACATCTAATCTGTGTTTTTTGGGTTGAAAACTTGGTCAAAAACAGCCTAGAAATTGCCCCCAGTGATTTCTGTTACGTTCAGGTCACGGCAAAGTGACGCGGAGGCGTCATCCACGCGTTTGTGTGGATTGCATTTTTGCCAGGTCACGCGTCCGCATGATCCACGCGTTTGCGTCACCTGGCTTCAGGGAAGCTATGGCAAATTATATATCGTTGTGAAGCCCCAGACGTTAGATTTCCAACACAACTGAAACCATCTTATTTGGACCTCTGTAGCTCAAGTTATGACCGTTTGAGTGCGAAGAGGTCAGGCTGGACAGCTTAGCAATTTCTTCAATTTCTTGTATTCCTTCCACTTTTGCATGCTTCCTTTCCATCCTCTGAGCCATTCCTGCCCTGTAATCTCTGAAAACAGTTAACACACATATCAAGGCATCTAATGGTAATAAGAGAGGATTAATAATAAGCAATTTAAAGGCCAAAGAAGCATGTTTTCAATCATAGCACAAAATCCGGAAGGAAAATCGTAAATCATGCGAATTGTATGAATAAGTCGGTAAAGAGTTGATAAAAACCACTTAAATTAGCACAAGATAAATCATAAAATAGTGGTTTATCAATAATGTTGTGCTGGAATCCTCCTGTTGGAATCCCCTTTTATATCTAATCCTAACTAATTTAAAATCTATCTTTTAAAACTAAAATAATATCTTTTCCTATTCTATAATAAAAATAAAGTTTAAATCAGAATTAATTACAGCAATCAGCATGTCTTCATTTGATGGATGGGGACCACTTGCTTTACCATTCTTGTGTGAATCTCCCTTGAGTCTCTACTATCCCCTTGCTCTAGTCTGTGTTTCTGGGCCAAAAACTGGGTCGAAACTCGGCCTAAAATTGCCCCAGTGTTTTCTGCGTTTTATGCATGTCGCGCATGTCACGTGTACGCGTCAGTCACGTGTACTCGTCGATGGTCTTTTTCGCGTGTCACGCGTACACGTCAGGTACGCGCACGCGTCGCTGAGCAACTTCGCTTTTCACGCGTAAGCGTCAGGTACGCACACGCGTCGCCATGGATAGCTCCAAATCACGCGTACGAGTCAGGTACGCACACGCATTGCTTCTCGCTGGTCAGCTCCTTGATTTCTTCTCTTTCTCTGCAGAAACTATATCAAATCCATCCGAATGCTACCTAAGATAAACAAAATTGCACAAGACTCAACGTAGCATCCATAGTGGCTAAAAGATAATTAATTCTTGATTAAACTCAACAAATTAAATGCAAATTCACTAGGAAAAGATAGGAAAGATGCTCACGCATCATCCCCTATGAACTTCTTCGTGTCCAAGTGAGGAGCCTGACCCCAATGCTCCTCCAACACGCCCACGAAGGCCTACTCTACCTCATCCAGACTCTCTAGGGTATACTTAGCCACTATAGGATTCTCTTTCCACCAAAGGGGAAAGGCAGGCACGTCATTCACATCTAAGAAAAAAGGATGGACATTCCCTACAACTCGGATCTTAAAATAAAAATTCTTAAAGTCATGAAAGGAGTCATCGAAAATAGCGAATACCTTCCTACCCTGGGTGGCCCTAAAAGAGATCCAAGAAGCCTTTTTCTTGGTCACACCAGACTTAGTCAAAATAAACCGAAATAAGAAAAGTTGGATAGAAGGTCAGACACCTAGCTCACGACATAGAAGCTAAAGGATCTTCATAAAGGCCCAGGAGTTAGGATGTAGCTAAGTAGGGGCAAGGTTACAGGTCCAGAGGATATCAGTCTCAAAGGCAGTAAAGGAAAGGGTAATACCTAAGTTGGTCAAAAAACAGTTATAAACGTAAAAAAGAAGCACTCAGAATGACTCAAAGACGGGAAGCACACCATCTCCTCATGGTCGGGGGCGACCAGCTCATAATTTTTTTCATCTTCCTTTTTCTCACACACATTGTAGAACCTCCTAAACTTTTCACAGAACTCCCGATCTACTACTGTCACACAACATAGAACTACAGAATCTACCAAATCAGCCATACCAGGGGGACTTTTGTAGACATCTCAATAAGATTCTTACGAGACATATACACTATACCTAAAAACAGTGAAAACAAAAGAGCATCACCATAAGTAGCTCGGACAGAAATGAAAAATAAATTGGCAAGGGTAAAACCACAAAACAAACAAGCATATCAGCCTATAAACCATAGCCACTCACCAGCAATAGTAAAAATAAAAACTATACCAGAACCTTACTAAAAAGTTCTAAACAAAACCCGACGAACAACATACCAACAGAAGCAAGTATCACAACACAGAACTCCAAAAAGAGGAAAGAATGAACAAAAAATGGAATCCCCGAAAAGAAGGAGAAGAAAATAGGAGGACAATGAATGAGAAGCGAGCCACGGACGATCCTCCCCGAAAGATGGAATCCCCGAAAATCCAAGAAAGGAACAACCTTGGAACACTGGTACAAACGAAGGAGGGGCAAAAGAAAGCTTCTTTGTCTAAAGCAAAGAACAGACAAAAGCAGAAAGTAAAAAATGGAAGAATCCCTAAGATTTTAAAAATAGTGAAGGGAGGGAAAATCGAAACGGCAAAAGGAATAAAAGCCCAGTTAATGAGCTTTAAAAGCACTCGTGTATATCCAAGTAGCTGTTGTGCTCAGGACTGGTGCAGCATTTAAAGCAAACGCTTCGCATTTCAAACAGAAATTAAAGATGCCAAATTACCCAAGAAGAATAAAAACACCAAAGGCACAACCAACTAGAAGATGCTTGAGCACGACCTCTCAAAGAAATATCGAAGCTCATAACAAGCACGACCTCTTGAAAAGGTCGAAGCTGAAGCAGGGGGCACTGTTCATAGCCTTCCCGAGCACGAGGTCTGGGCCTGGGAAACCAAAGCTCTGACATTTTAAGACGGCCTGATCTACAGCCCAACTTCTCCCAAAGAAAGTCAGAAACCTACAGCAAAGGCCCAGAGAGGCCCAACTCATTGGAAGTCCACCGCCCTCTAGAAGGCGGCGGCCAAAGGATAAGATTTGACCAACGGGTAAAAGATAAGATAAGATAAAAAAGCCTTATCTCCCTAAAGAAGGTCACCTGACTCCGCTATAAATACACTGGAGTACCCAGGTATAACTCATACTCCAATTTCTACGAAAAACCTGTTAAAAGCGGATGCTAACTTAAGCATCGGAGTCTCTTGCAGGTACCACCACCCCTCTCCCCAAGGAATCAAGGACCGGTGGCACCTCGGCTCCAACAAGTCGGACACGGCCGACTCAACAAAATCGGGACACCTCGTCCGAGATCGACCTCAACGCTTCAGGTAAACCTCGGAACACTGCCCAAAACTGGTGTTGAACGTCCACATCTAGAGTTCAATGCCCAAAAGGGAGCAAGCCCAGCGTTGAACGCCCAAAGTTGGCGTTCAACACCACCAAAGAAGCAAGGAAGCAGCGCATTTCACCCCATAATGGGCGTTCAATGCCCATTCTCCAAGTTGAACGTCAGGCTTGGCCGAAGCACTCAACCAAAGTCAGCCCAAAGTGGATTTTAGCACTCCTTCGTTTATGCAGTCTTATCTTTGTACTTTTTAATTAAAACTTAACATTTCTTAGGGTTAATATTTACTATTTAAACAGGAGATCACTTAGGATTAAGTATCAATTTACTAATTGACAAACAGATCTTCTCTGTTTTCTTTGTAAATTATGAGCAACTAAACCTCCTAGGTTAAGGTTAGGAGCTCTGCTTGTCCTATGGATTAATATTATTACTTCTCTATTTTAATATATGTTTGATTCCATTCTATGATGTATTGTCGTTCTTCATCTAATTAAATCTAGGGTGGAATGAGAGTGTGACCCCTTATTCTACATGAGTTCTTGCAAAGTCCTGACCCGGATAGTATTGAACTATAGCTTGAGAATACATCACCTAGACCAATAAGTTATCTGGGCTAATTGGGATATATGACATATAATCTCATTAATTGTGAGTAATTGAGGTTTCTGTGGCACTAAGGCTAGAATATTGAGCTTCATTCTCCGACCTGAAAGATCTGACCTTGTCTGTGGCACTTTAAGTAGGATCAAGGGAGAGTGAATTGCGTGACCTTCATCCTCGTTCATATTAAATGACCATTAACAACGGCGTTTGATATGGATTAGAGGAGCTTAATTGACCATGACCAATGGCGTTAATCACTTACAACTTTACCATAGAATGAATCATTAATTGTTAAAGTAGTCAGTAAGATGTATTAATCCGAAAAGATAAAGCATCTCCAAAGCCTTAACTGATTTCTCATTATTGTTTCTACACCAATTTTTTATTGCTTTCTCTACTATTTTGATTTATGCACCTACAAAAACAACCACTATCTTTTTATTCGCCTGACTAAGATCTGCAGGATAACCATTGCTTCCTAAATCCAACAATCCTCATGGGATCTACCCTCACTCACCTGAGATATTACTTGGATGAACTGGTGCACTTGTCGGTGATGTTGTGCGAGTTCAATTTCGTGCACCAAGTTTTTGGCGCCGTTGCCGGGGATTGTTCGAGATTGACAACTACCGGTTGTCCTGTTTCTTAAATCAGGTACTTTTTATTAGTTTTTCTTTTAATTGTTTTCTTGTTAAATTTTGAACTCTTTTCTTTTCTTTTCTAAAAATTTTTTTCAAAAAAAATAATTCATCTTTGTCACCTTTTTCTTTTTTTTTGAATTCTATTTCAAAGTCTTTAAGTTTAGTGTTTCTTAGAAGTCTTGGTCAATTATTTTTCTTTTTATTGATTTTTGAAAATTGTTCTTCTTTGCTTTCTGGAATCTTTGATTTCTATCTTGCTTTACCTTTTATTTCCTTCTTTGTGTTCGAATCTTTTTGTGTTTTTCTCTTGTTTGATTTCAAAACTTTTGAGTTTGGTGTATTTTAGTGTTTCTCTCTCTATCTTTTCGAAATTTGTGTTATTTGGTTTCAAAAATTTTAAGTTTGGTGTCCCATTGGTAATCTTTCCATTTAATTTAATTTTCTTGTTTATCTTTTTTTATCCTTAAATCTTTATCTTATCTTTTTCTTTGATTTTCAAAACTTTGTTATCTTATCTTCATTTTAAATTCAAATTTTAAAAAGTTTAGTATTTTGTTAGTTTTTCTTTCTTCCAAATTTGAATTTTAAAATCTTTAAATTTTTAAAACTTATCTTATCTTGTTTCTTTCTCTTGATTTTTTTTTCTTCCAACTTTCGAATTTTATAATCTCTCTTTGACTTTCTTCCTTTTAATTTTCGAAATTCAAAATCAAATTTTCTATTTTTAATTTCAATTCTTGTTAGTTAATTGTTTGTTTTATTTCAAAAGTTTGGTGTCTCTTTGACTCTTCTTTCTATTTCTTCTTTTTCGAAAATCTTTTACTTCTTTCATCTACTTTATTTTCGAAAATCGTTAGCATTAAGGACACCTTTATTTTTGAATTCTCTTTACTTTATCTCATCTGATTTCTTTGTTAGATCTTTTAACAGGGAGTCCTCTATACTTTGACATAGAAACTCCTTTCTTTTTCTCTTCTTCGTCTCTTTCTTCTTGTTTATGAGCAGGAATAGGGATAAGAAACCCCTCTTTGAGAATGAAGCTGCAACAAGCTCAGGCTAACAGAACCCGAGGAAATCTTACAGAAGCTCTTGAGCATGAAGCTGAAGATACAACTATGACAACTAATCCAGAAACTGAAGGAGACACAAGAAAGGTCCTTGGATCTTACACCGCACCCACATCTAACTTCAATGGGCGTAACATCTCTAAACCTGCCATTGGTACAAACAACTTTGAGCTAAAGCCTCAACTTGTCACTCTGGTGCAACAGAATTGTCAGTTTCATGGACTCCCATAGGAGGACCCCAACAAGTTCATATATAATTTCCTATATATCTGTAATACTGTCAAGACTAATGGAGTGAACCCAGAGGTCTACAAGCTCATGCTCTTCCCCTTTGCTGTAAAAGACAAAGCAAGGCTATGGCTGGATTCTCAGCCTAAGGAGAGTCTAGACACATGGGAGAAGGTGGTCAATGGATTCTTGACAAGCTCTTTCCACCTCAGAAGCTGAGTAAACTTAGGGTGGAAGTCCAGACTTTCAGATAGAAAGAGGGTGAATCCCTCTATAAAGCTTGGGAGAGGTACAAGTAGCTAATTAGAAGATGTCCTCCAGACCTGATCTCAGAGTGGACCATGTTAGTAATCTTCTATGATGGCCTCTCTGAGATGTTCAAGACGTCATTGGACCACTTTACTGGTGGCTCACTCTACATGAAGAAGATGCCTGGGGAGGCACAGGAGCTTATACAAATAGTTGCCCAACAACCAATATATGTATACTTCTGAGAGGAACCCTATGAACACTTGGGCTGTTCAGAAGAGAGGAGTCATGGAGGTGGACACTCTAGATGCCATTTTGGCTCAAAATAAGCTCATGTCCCAGCACATCAAAATGATCTCTCAGCACTTGAGTGGCCGCAAAGTTCAGCTGCTTATTCTCTAGAGGTAGCGTATGAAGTGGATGCTGATAACACTGCATGGACCACCATGGAGGAGGTAAACTACATGAGAAACTCCTTCAGAAACTCCAATAACAATCTCTTTGAATACTTTCAATCAAGAATGGAGGAACCACCCCAAATGCGAGTGGAGAGATTAGCAGAGGCCTCAACGAGGCTTCAACAAAAATCAGGGTGGAATGAACTAGAACAGGTTCAACAACAGACCATTCCAACCCTCTCAGTAGCAGATGGAGACCCCCACACAAAGCCTCTATGACTTGGCTACCATAGTCTCTAACCTCTCTAAGACCACTCATAGTTTCATGGCAAAAACTAGGTCCTCTATTCAGAATCCAGAGATACAGGTAGGTCAGCTGAGCAAGAGGATACCCGAGACTCCCTCCAATACTCTTCCAAGCAATACTAAAGTAAACCCAAGGAAAGAGTGC
>NC_029791.2:85632358-85639552 GCF_000816755.2 Arachis ipaensis
TTTACATTTATAAAAATCTTATCTTATCTTGTTTCTCTCTCTCTTGACTTTTCAAATTTTGAATTTCAAAATCTTTATTTGTCTTTTCATTTTAAATTTCAAATTTCTTTGAATTCAAATTTTTATTTCTCATATCTTGTTACTTAATTGTTTGTTTTATCTTATTTTAATTTTAAAAGTTTGGTGTCTCTTTAATTTTTCTTTCGCTTCTTTTTCAAAAATCTCTTCTTCTTTCTCTCTCTCTCTCTCCTTTTTCGAAAATATTCAGACTCCATTCTCTCTCTTTATTTTCGAAAACTCTTTTTAAATAAAAGACACCTTTATCTTATTTTCTCTTTATCTAAGTCTTTAACAAGGAGTTTTCTATACTCTAACATAGAGACTCCTTTCTTTTACTTTTCTTCATTTTTTTTTCTTGTTTATGAGCAGAAATAGGGATAAAGAAACACTCTTTGATCCTGATCCTAAACCTGAAAGGACCTTAAGGCGGCGTTTGCAACAAGCTCAAGCTAGCAGAGCCGTAAGGAATCTCACAGAAGCTCTTGAACAAGAAGCTGAAGATACAACAATGGCAGCCAATCTAGAAGCTAGAAGAGACACAAGAAAGGCCTTCGGATCTTACACTGCACCCACATTTGACTTTTATGGGCGCAGCATCTCCATACCTACCATTGGTACAAACAACTTTGAGCTGAAGTCTCAACTGGTCACTCTAGTACAACAGAATTGCCAATTTCATGGACTCTTGCAAGAGGACCCCAACAAGTTCATCTCTGATTTTCTGCAGATCTGTGATACTGTCAAGACTAATGGAGTAAATCTAGAGGTTTACAAGCTCATGATATTTCCCTTTGCTGTAAGGGACTAAGCAAGGCTATGGCTGGATTCTCAGCCTAAGGAGAGCCTAGATACATGGAAGAAGGTGATCAATGGATTCTTGACAAAGTTTTTTCCACCTCAAAAGCTGAGCAAACTTAAGGTGGAAGTCTAGACCTTCAGACAGAAAGAGGGAGATTCCCTCTATGAAGCTTGGGAAAGATACAAGCAGTTGATCAGGAGATGTCCTCCTGACATGATCTCAGAATGGACCATGCTAGAGATTTTCTATGATGGTCTCTCTGAGATATCCAAGATGTCATTGGACCACTCTGCTGGTGGCTCACTTCACATGAAGAAGATGCCTGAGGAGGCGCAGGAGCTTATAGAAATGGTTGCCAACAACCAATACATGTATACTTCTGAGAGGAACCCTGTGAACACTGGGGCTGCTCAGAAGAGAGGAGTCATAGAGGTCAGCACTTTGGACACCATCCTAGCTCAAAACAAGCTCATATTCCAGCAGATCAACATGATCTCCCAGCACTTGAGTGGAACACAGAGTTCAGCTGCTTACTCCCCAGAGATAGCGTATGAAGTGGACGCTGATGACTCTGCATAGACTACCATGGAGGAGGTGAACTACATGGGAAACTCCTCCAAAAACTCCAACAATAATCCCTATTTAAATACTTTCAATCAGGGATGGAGAAACCACCCCAACTTCGGGTGGAAAGATCAGTAGAGGCCTCAACAAGGCTTCAACAACAATCAGGGGGGAATGAACCAGAACAACAGACACAACAGACCATTCCAACCCTCTCAGCAGCAGATGGAGACCCCCACACAAAGCCTCTCTGACTTGGCTACCATAGTCTCTAAGACCACTCAGACCACTCAGTGCAAGACCCTTAATATAGACGCTGCAGCAGAACCCAAGGAGGAGCCTGCTATTGAGGAACTGAAGGAGATTAATGCTCAGGAGGAGACTAGGAGTGTCACCATACATGTCCCCTTAAAGATGGAGGAGCCTAACTTACAACATGCTCCAAACATGAAACAAAAGCCTGAGGATGAGGAACTTGCTCAGGTTCTAGTAGTTCTCAGGAAGCTTCAAGTCAATATCTCTTTTGGAAAGGTGTTGGAGAAGCAACCCCCTCTATAGCCTGTCTGAAAAATGCCATCTCTGAAAAGAAGGCATTTAGAGGAGATCAAATTGTGGTACTGACCAAGGAATGCAGCGCTTTGGTCCAAAAGAAGCTGCATCCGAAGATGCCAGATCCCAGAAGCTTCTTGATTCCATGTAATATAGGGACCATCACCTTTGAGAAAGCATTGCGTGACCTTAGCTCTAGCATTAATCCCCTTTTATCTTTTTCTTCCTTCTTCTACTATTTTCTTTTTCCTTTGTTACTATTTGCTTGAGGACGAGAAACTTCTTAAGTTTGGTGTTGGAAAAGCTCTGCCTTTTGCTTTCTATTCCTAATGTCCATGGCACCAAAAACTGGAGAATCCTCAAGGCAGAGAAAAGGAAAGGCCCCCGCCTCTAACTCCGAACCTTGGGAAACATGGAGATTCCCCACCAAAGCAAATCAAAATGACTTCTATGACATGGTAAGGCATAAGAAGGTGATTCCTGAGGTCCCTGATAAACCCCAATTTTGTGGTTTATCTTGTGCTTATTTTGGAAGATTTTATCACCTTTTCTCACATTTATTCAACGAAATAGCATGGTTTTGTAATTCTCCCTTAAATTGTGCTTAAGTGTAAAAACATACTTTTTAGGCCCTTAAATTGGTGATTTTAATTCACTTTAGTTCCATTCGATGCCTTGATGTGTTTGTTGAGTGATTTCAGGTTCATAAGGCAAGTATTGGACAGAAGAAGTGAAGAGAAAAGCATACAAGGTAAAGAATGCATGAGAAAATAAGGATTTGGAGTATATTAACCCATGCGCACTCGTAGTAGACGTGCACGCGTGGAAGTGTAGTTGCATGGTGATGCGTACGCGCACATGACGCGTACGCGTGGATGGGAAAATTGCCAAGCGACGCGCACGCGTGACACAACGCGTACACGTCAATGTTCGCACGTAACTCACTTAAAGGCAAAATGCTGGGGGCGATTTCGGAGCTGCCCAGGCCCAAATCCAACTGAGGAGAGAGTTGTGTAGTGGTTGGAGACATCACTCTACTTTCATGATGGTTGCATGCTCGAAGTTGAATAGCAATGGTTGGAGTAGAACCAAATTGCATGGGTCTAGGAGAATGTTTGGATGCTTAATTGAGAATTCACAAGTCTTGTCACCAAAATTTAACTATGGTCGTCAACGAGAAGAAGGGTGCAAGAACAAGGTTTGGAACCCCGGAATCCATTCCAATAATCAAAACTCTTGGGGCCTTGTCATTTACTTAAGCTTACTTGAAGGCTTTATGCGCCTAATTTGGGATCCTGGTGGACATTGGAGATGCAAACATTGGTGGAAATTCTGAGATGAATTCAAGCATAATCCACCATAGCAAGGATTACACCAAATGTCCAACTTAAGGACTTAAAATAAAAGTGCTAGGTGGGAGACACTCCACCATGGTAAACTCTTTCCATTTTCTTGTATATATAATCAATGAATGAGTTGAGTTGCCATTGTAGGATGTTTTTCTCATTTTCTATACTCCTATACATTTTGCTTTGATTGATAGATTTTTTGTTAGATTTATGTTTTTTTTAGAATAGTTGTTGTTAGATTATATTTTACTTGAAGTGTAAGTTTTGTTTGTTTTGTATTTGAAAATTTTTCAAAAACCAAAAAGATTTGTTGTTAAATTGTAATTTTGATTATTTTAGAATTGTTGTAGATTAGAAGAGTGCCCTGTCTTTGTTTTCACATGTCAAAAAAAAGGGGTTAGGGACGCGTGCGCACGCTGTAGGCGCACTCGTCGATATGTTGAATGCAACCCCAATACATGGGACCCGAGAGTTATGCACACACTGTGCGTGGAATGCGCTCCTTGCGCAATCTGTGACCCACGCGGACGCGTACATCACGCGTACGCGTCGGTGCGCTCCACCTTCATTCATGCTCAAGCGTACAATACGTGTACGCGTCGAAGCGCACCCTTTCTACCCACGCATGCGCGCATATCGCACTTACGCGTCTATCATGTTCCTCATCCATCCACGCGCACGCGTCATGGACGCGCACGTGTGGATTCAAAAACCATAACCCCAAGGGACACGAGCCCTAGTGCAGTGGTGTCCATTATCCCTTCCCCCTCTTTAACGTCTCCTCTCCCTCTCCCTCTAACCTCCAAAGCTCTTTCAACCACCACCACCCCTCAGTCTGGCAACCTCCATTTGCCGCCGTCGACTGCCGCCCCATCACCTCTCTTCCCATCTTCTCTCATTCTTCCTTTCTTTCTCATTCACTCAATTCACTGCCCTCTCTCACCATTCTCCTCTCTCAGCTTTCCGTTCAGCCACCGCCATTGTCACCGGTAAACCTTCAACCACCACCAACCTTCTTCTCCTTCCTCATCCAATCCCTGTCCCAGTGTCTCACCTTTTCCTCTGCCCTGTTCTTCTATTCGGCGCCCCTGTCTCGCGACCATCTGTACCGCGAGCACGACCGAACCGCCGCCACTACTGGGCAGCGCTGATTCCATCACCTTCCCCCTACCATTTCCAATTCTGTTTACTTTCCTGCCAGGTTTCTTTCCCCCTTCCTTCTGCTCTGTTCTGTAGTTTGTTTTATTAGTTCTGTTTATTAATTTTTGTTAGAATAGTTGTTTAATTTCTGTTTGTTAGGTTAGATACAAATGCATGCTGTTAGGTAGTTAGGATGTGGTTAGAGGATTCTAGGCAGAACTTGAACATAGAAAAGAAACTAGCCCTCCCCGTTGACTTGAGGGGATGGGCATGGGTTTTATTAAGAGGGAGCTTGGTAGGATAAACTCATCCAGGGTGAACGAATTCTACTGTAACTTCTTCAGACACACCATGGATTTAGTCCACCTGCGAGGCGGTCAAGTGTTGGTTACAGAGGCTTCCATAGAAGATATACTTCACTGTCTGCCTAAGACCCGCGATACAGATGCTATTGAGCAGGCAGATGTGGAGATACACTGCATGACCTTTGATTATGATGCTCTGAGGGATGTGATTGCCACCCCGGATGCCCCTTGGGTAATGGATGCTAACAACAGGAAGCCCAAGGGGATGGTTGATGAGCGGATAATTTATCCGCTTTTTGACATTGTTTTTAGTATGTTTTTAGTAGGATCTAGTCACTTTTAGGGATGTTTTCATTAGTTTTTATGTTAAATTCACATTTCTGGACTTTACTATGAGTTTGTGTGTTTTTCTGTGATTTCAGGTATTTTCTGGCTGAAATTGAGGGACTTCAGCAGAAATCAGATTCAGAGGTTGAAAAAGGACTGCTGATGCTGTTGGATTCTGACCTCCCTGCACTCAAAGTGGATTTTCTGGAGCTACAGAACTCAAAATGGCGCGCTTCGAATTGCGTTGGAAAGTAGACATCCAGGGCTTTCCAGCAATATATAATAGTCCATACTTTGGCCAAGAATTGATGACGTAAACTGGCAGACTGAAGCTTTAGACTAAGAATGCAAGATTCCTGGAATTCATATTAAAAATTTTTGGAATCCTTATTTTTCCTTTTAATATGCGAAAAATATAAAATAAAAATCCAAAAAAAATTAGAAAATAATAAAAATAAAAAATATTTTGTATTTCTTATTTGAGTCTTGAGTCATATCATAAGTTTGGTGTCACTTGCATAAGCATCTTGCATTTTTTTTCGAAAATATCATGCATCCATAGTGTTCTTCATGATCTTCAAGTTGTTCTTGGTAAGTCTTCTTGTTTGATCTTGATGATTTTTTGTTTTGTGTCTTTTCATGTTTATCATATGCATTCTTGAATTCTTAGTGCGTAAGCATTAAAGAATTCTAAGTTTGGTGTCTTGCATGATTTCTTTGCATTAAAAATTTTTCAAAATTGTGTCTATGATGTTCATCTTGACGTTCATAGTGTTCTTGGTGTTCATCTCTACATTCATAGCATTCTTGCATGCATTCATTGTTTTGATCTAAAAATTTCATGCATTGCATAATTTTCATGTTTTTCATAAAAATTTCAAAAATCAAAAAAAATATCTTTCCCTTTTTCTCTCATCAAATTCGAAAATTTGGATTGATTTTTTCAAAAATTTTTAAAATCAAGTTGTTTCTTATGAGTCAAATCAAATTTTCAATTTGAAAATCTTATCTTTTTCAAAATCTTTTTCAAAAATCAAATCTTTTTCAAAATTCTTAGTTATTTTTGAAAATTCAAAAAATATTTTTCAAAAATATTTTTCTTAATTTTTTCACAAATTTTCGAAAATAACATAAACAATTAATGTTTTGATTCAAAAATTTGAAGTTTGTTACTTGCTTGTTAAGAAAGATTCAAACTTTAAGTTCTAGAATCATATCTTGTGATTTCTCATGAATCAAGTCATTAATTGTTATTTTAAAAATCAAATCTTTTTCAAAACTAATTTCAATCATATCTTTTCAAAAATATCTTCTTATCTTATCTTTTTCAAAAATATCTTTTCAAAATATCTTTTCTAACTTCCTAACTTCTTATCTTTTCAAAATTTGTTTCAACTAACTAACTAACTTTTTGTTTGTTTCTTAACTTTTTCAAAACTACCTAACTAACTCTCTCTCTCTAATTTTCAAAAATATCTCCCCCCTTTTTTCAAAAATTTCTTTTTAATTAACTAATTATTTTTATTTTTATTTTTGATTTCAAAAAAAAAATTTCGAAAAAAAAATATTTACTAACATTTTTCAAAAACCATTTTTCAAAAATCACTAACTCTTTTTCAAAATAATTTTCGAAAATTATCCCTCCCCCATCCTATTCTATTTATTCATTCATATCCTAACATCTCATCTCACATCTCTTCCATCCGTACAGTTGTGTTTCTTCCTTTACATCACATTCTTTGTCTCCCCCTCTTTTCTTCCACTCACAAAGGGATCCCTATACTGTGGTATAAAGGATCTCTATTATTATTATTATTTTTCTGTGCCTTCTTCTTTGTCATATGAGCAGGAGCAATGATAAGAACATTCTTGTGGAAGCAGATCCAGAACCTGAAAGGACTCTGAAGAGAAAATTAAGAGAAGCTAAAATACAACAATCCAGAGATAACCTTTCAAGAAATTTTTGAACAGGCAGAGGAGATGGCAGCCGAAAATAATAATAATGTAAGGAAGATGCTTAGTGACTATACTGCACCTAATTCCAATTTACATGGAAGAAGCATCTCCATTCCTGCCATTGGAGCAAACAACTTTGAGCTGA
>NC_029791.2:85649552-85650236 GCF_000816755.2 Arachis ipaensis
ACGTTAGCCCCCTAACTTTGAGGCTAACGTTGGCACATGAAATTCACCCCTGGGCACCAAAAGTTTGCACCAACGTTAGCCCCCTAACTTTGAGGCTAACGTTGGCATGAAGAAAACCTCCCTGGGCACCAAAAGTTTGCGCCAACGTTAGCCCCCTAACTTTTGGGCTAACGTTGGCGCCACACACCACAACAGCTTGAAGGATTATACTTCCAACAAGAATAACTTGAGCTACAGAGCTCCAAATGAGGTGATTCAAGAAGTAGTGGAAAGTAGGAATCAAGAGCTTTCCAAGCATATATGGCACTGCATGGTGGACACTAAAATTGAGGGAGAAAACTGCCCCGCAATGTGCATAAATGAACATGGTGGCAACCTGCAGTGAGGCCACTTGACCTCTGCACCTTCGATGGAGTATAACTCGAGCTGTAGAGCCCCAATTGATGTGCTTCCAAAGGCATTGAAAAGTAGACATTCAGGGCTTTCCAACAATGTATAATAGTATGGGGTGGACAATACGTTTGAGCCTCCAGAACTGGCGTTTTCGCCAACGTTTGAGGCAAACGTTACCTCAAACGCTGCACACCAAAGCCAGCGACCATGCCCTCTTCAAATGATCATAACTTGAGTTGTAGATGTCCAATTGAAATGATTCCAAGTGGGTTAGAAAGCTGACATTCAGAG
>NC_029791.2:85689484-85691985 GCF_000816755.2 Arachis ipaensis
CCCTGGGCACCAAAAGTTTGCGCCAACGTTAGCCCCCTAACTTTGAGGCTAACGTTGGCGCCACACACCACAACAGCTTGAAAGGGGATACTTCCAACAAGAATAACTTGAGCTACAGAGCTCCAAATGAGGTGATTCAAGAAGCAGTGGAAAGTAGGAATCAAGAGCTTTCCAAGCATATATGGCACTGCATGGTGGACACTAAAATTGAGGGAGAAAACTGCCCCGCAATGTGCGTAAATGAACATGGTGGCAACCTGCAGTGAGGCCACTTGACCTCTGCACCTTCGATGGAGTATAACTCGAGCTGTAGAGCCCCAATTGATGTGTTTCCAAGGGCATTGAAAAGTAGACATTCAGGGCTTTCCAACAATGTATAATAGTATGGGGTGGACAATACGTTTGAGCCTCCAAAACTGGCGTTTTCGCCAACGTTTGAGGCAAACGTTACCTCAAACGCTGCACACCAAAGCCAGCAACCATGCCCTCTTCAAATGATCATAACTTGAGTTGTAAATGTCCAATTGAAGTGATTCCAAGTGGGTTAGAAAGCTGACATTCAGAGCTTTCCAACCATATATGATAGTCTATATTGGGCATAAAATTAGCAATATGACAAGAGGATAACGTTGGCACATGAATTACAAGGGAGAGGAGCAAAAGTTTGCGCCAACGTTAGACCCCTAACTTGGAGGCTAACGTTGGCGCCACTAGCACACAAGGCAAGGCCAACGTTAGGGTCAAAGTTAGACCCCTAACGTTGGCACCAACGTTCATATCAGTAAGTTTTGTGGGCTGCTATGAAAAGTTGGAGCCAAAGTTAGACCCCTAACTTTAGCTCCAACTTTTGGTCCAACTTTTGCTAACCTCAAACCCGGTTCAATTGGTTCACTTTGGTTCTTCTTCAAACTCCAAGAGCAATCAACCAAGGCCTCTTGTCTTGGATCTTGGATTGGAGAATTGAAGAAATTCTGTTTCAATCTCAATCTTGGATCTCTCTGTTTCTTTACTGTTAATTGAATTTCATTTCCGGTTCATTGTTCTTCATCGCTCTTCTTTGCAATTTACAATTTCCTTGTTATTGTTCTTGTTGGATCTAGGAAGGCATTGAGATCTAGACTTGGTTTTCTAGTCTCTGGGCCCTGAGATCTGAATTCCTAATTTACATTTTGTTTCTTGCTTTTAATGTTCATTTACTTTACTGCTTCAAGATCCGTTTCAATCCCAATTCCCTTTTCCTCTTCTGTTTAATGCAATTCAACTTTTCCTTGTTTAATTTCTGCAAATCCACGTCCCAGTCCCCTTTACATTTCAAGCAATTTACATTCCTTGCACTTTAAGATTCCGCAATTTATATTTCTTGCACTCTAAGTTTCTGCCATTTAATTTCTTGTTCTTTAAGTTTCAGCAATTTATTTCTTGTTCTCTTTACTTCAATGCAATTTAATTCTGCAAGTCACAAAACCATCAACCAAATCTTGATTCGCTTGACTAAATTAACCACTAAACTAAAATTGCTCAATCCTTCAATCCCTGTGGGATCGACCTCACTCCCGTGAGTTTTTATTACTTGATACGACCCGGTACACTTGCCGGTTAGATTTGTGTGTTTTGGGAGAAATTTATTTTTCACCAAAATACTCATCACTCCCTGTGCTGGTAAATGAAGTGGAGTCCGGGGTGTCTGGGTCTTCTTTAGGTGGGTGGCTACCAACAAGTAGCTCCTTGAGGTATGTAAATCTGCGCTTATTACGGCGCTCTCTTTGCTTTCCTTTCCGGTCAAGCCGGTCTAGCCTCTCAAGTATCTGGTGGAGCAGTTGGTTTGTTGAAGGTGCTTGTGATGTGGAAGAAGAAGGAATATATTGTTCTTTTTGTTCCTTTTCTTGCTGGTGGTTTGGGAGTAGCTTTCTCTTTACCCTTCTTGGTGGCCATCCTGAAAAGGGAAAAGGTAAGTATTTTTAAAATTTCAAGGGTTAGAGCAAGGAAGAGGACAAGATGCGTGATAATTAATGCACGGTAAAGAAAGATGTCGTTAACACATGGTCATGACTACATGTGAAAAGTTCATCACTGGAAATATAGCAAGTGCAGGTGATGACAATTAAATGCAAGATGTTTATTGGCATGCCGGCAAAGGCATGAGTATCATAGATCAAGCATTAAATGTCCAAGTTAGATTATCAACTCTTTCAAACTAACAACCTGTTTGTATTGACAATTATATTTAATCAATAAAATATAAAAGGAGTTTTGTGAAAAATAAGCATTAGAGTAGTAGTAACATAAAAATAATGCACAATGCCATACGGCCTTTTTCACAAACACTTAGCATGCATGGTGAATATGTTATTGAAAATATTAAGTTGAACATGCAAGCAACCCTTTAAGAAGTAATATTAATTGTCAAACAATTCCACAATAATTCACAAGCAAAATGTAAAAGAAAATAATTACCTAAATAAATTTCTAACACCAATTAAAGGAATAAAAAGAAAAGAAAA
>NC_029791.2:85709921-85713622 GCF_000816755.2 Arachis ipaensis
AGCGTTTTCTGCAATTTCTGGTGCGTGGCCTCTGTCACGCGTTCGCGTGGGTCACGCGGTCGCGTCATTGGGAGTTTTTCCTTGTCACGCGATCGCGTCAGTCATGCGTCCGCGTCATATGCGTTTCTCTCAAGGCGCATGGTCGCGTCAGTCATGCGGCCGCGTTAATGTCTTTTCGCGCTGGCATGCGGCCGCGTCGCTCATGCGATCGCGTGGCTGCCAGTTTCTTCAAAAACTTCGTTTTATGCTTTCCTTCCAATTTTGTATGTTTCCTTTCCATCCTTTAAGTCATTCCTGCCTTAGAAGATCTGAAACTACTTAACACACGAATCACGGCATCGAATGGAAATAAAGGGTAATCAAAATAATTATTTTTAAACATAGGAAACATATTTTTCACAAACATCACATAATAAGGAAGGGAAAGTAAAATCATGCAATTAATATGAATAAGTGGGTGAAGGATTGAATAAATCACTCAGATTAAGCACAAAATATATCATAAAATATGGGTTTATCAAGGGTTTCACCGCTGTTAAAGATGGCTCTGCCATTAGTGCCCTTTTTGTTCCTTTCCTTGCTAGTGGTTTGGGAGTAGCTTTCTCTTTACCTTTTTTGGTGGCCATCCTGAAAGGGAAAAGGTAAGTACTTTTAAAACTTCAAGGGTTAGAGCAAGGAAGAGGACATGATGCGTGATAATCAATGCACGGTAAAGAAGGATGTCGTTAACACATGGTCATGACTACATGTGATAAGTTCATCATTGGAAATATAACAAGTGCAGGTGATGACAATTAAATGCAAGATGTTTATTGGCATGCTGGCAAAGGCATGAGTAGCATAGATCAAGCATTAAATGTCCAAGTTAGATTATCAACTCTTTTAAACTAACAACCTGTTTGTATTGACAATTATATTTAAGCAATAAAATATAAAAGGAGTTTTGTGAAAAACAGGCATTAGAGTAGTAGAATGACATAAAAGTAATGCATGATGCCATACGGATTTTTTCCACAAACACTTAGCATGCATGGTAAATATCTTATGGTAAATATTAAATTGAATATGCAAGAAACCATTTAAGAAGTAATATTTAATTGTCAAACAATTCCACAATAATCCACAAGGAAAATATAGAAGAAAACAATCACCCAAATAAATTTCTAACGACAATTTTAGGAATAAAAAGAAAAGAAAAGAAAGAAAAGGAAAATATAGATAATGAAAGTAAAAAGAAAAAGAAGAAGAAAACATAAATAAAAATAATAAAGGAAAAGTAAAAAGTAAAGAAAGAAAGAAAATAACCTTGATAATGGATGTGAAAAAATAAGGAATGGGGAAAATAAAAAGTGAGAAAGAATAAAGAAGGAAGAAGGGAGAAGAAAGAAATAAGAAGGAAAAGAAAAGATTTGGATTTGGGGAAGAGAAGATAAGATATTTGGCTGATCTGGATAAGCTGTGTGTCGCATGTGACGCGGACGCGTGGGTCACGCAATCGCGTGGTATGTGATATTTTCAAGTGACGCGGATGCGTGGGTCACGTGATCGCGTGGCCTGATTTATGCTATTGGCGCGAGTGCAGCCTCGCGTACGCACAACTCTCTGTTTTATATGCATTCTGCCAAAAATCTGGGTGACGCGTTCGCGTGAGTTATGCGATCGCATGAATGACCATATTTTGAAAAACGATGTGGACGCGTGGGGCACGCGTTCGCGTGATACCGCTTGTGCTTCTAGCACGAGTTCAGCCCAGCTCCATCATAACTCTCTGCCATACACACCTTTTTACGTCAATTTTGCAGGGCCACGCGGTCGCATGGGTGACGCAGTCGCGTGGGAAGGCTATTTTTCAACATGACGCGAACGCGTCAGGAATGCGGTCGTGTGGGCATATTTGTTCCTAAGGCACGCCTCCAGCCACGCTCTCGCGTGACTTTCTGTTCAATTCTCTTTTTTTCCGATTGCACTTATGACGCGGACGCGTCAGCGACGCTTACGCGTCAGCGACGCTTACGCATCGCGTGCGTTTTTTTTTAATATGCAGTATGCAAATGCAAATGCAGGCTATATGCAGCTATATGCAGAGATTATGAGAAGAGTCATTAACAAAAAAAATAGAATAAAGTAAAATAAAACTAAGACTGAAACAGAATGATCATACCATAGTGGGTTGTCTCCCACCTAACACTTTGCTTTTACGTCCTTAAGTTGGACGCTCTTTAGGCTCATTCTGCCTCTGTTGGTGGGTCTTCCAAGAGGAAGACCTCTAGTTCCTTGTGATCCCTCATCTTTTCACCATGATAGAGCTTCAGGCGATGTATGGTAGAGCTTTAGGCGATGTCCATTGACCTTGATGAATTTAGAGCTAGAAGGATGACGCAGGTGAAAAACTCCGTATGGCTCTACTTTTTCTACTCTATAGGGACCTTCCCATCTTGATCTTAGTTTACCTGGCATGAGCCTCAGCCTGGAGTTATATAGAAGAACTAACTCCCCTAGTCTGAATTCTCTCCTTTTTATGTGCTTGTCATGGACAGCCTTCATCTTCTCCTTGTAACGCCTGGAGTTGTCATATGCTTCTAGGTGAAGATTCTCCAATTCTGCTAGTTGCAACTTCCTTTCAGCACCAGCTTCTTCAAAATTCATGTTGCACTCCCTTACAGCCCAGAAAGCCTTGTGTTCCACCTCCACTGGAAGGTGGTAAGCCTCTCCGTATACTAAGCGGAAAGGGGCTCATCCAAATGGGTGTCTTGTACGCTGATCTATATGCCCAGAGTGCATCTTGTAGCCTAGCACTCCAGTCTTTCCTATGTGGTTTTACTATCTTCTCTAAAATGCATTTAATCTCCCTGTTAGACATTTTTGCTTGTCCATTGGTTGGGGAATGATAAGCTGTTGCTACTTTATGAACAATCCCATGTTTTTTCAGTAATCCTATCAGTCTCCTGTTACAAAAGTGAGTGCCTTAATCACTCACGATTGCTCGTGGTGACCCAAAGCAACAAATAATATGGTTTCTAACAAAGGAAACAACAGTGTTAGCATCATCAGTATGAGTAGGAATTGCTTTCACCCATTTAGAAACATAATCTACAGCTAACAAACACTACAAGAAAATGGAACATTTGTAACAAAAATTTGTATCAAATTTAAAATTGTTACAAAAAATAGTATTTTGTAACAATAATTAGTGATTGTTACAAAAGGATAATGTTTTGTAACAAAGGAAACAAGTTGTTACAAAACATGATAATATTTTGTAACAACCTGTTTTATTTTGTTGCAAGTTGCAATAGTTTTTGTAACGAGATGGTGTTTTGTTACAAAATATAGTAATATTTTGTAACAAAAAAAATAAGTTGCAAAAATTCAGAATATTTTGTAACAACATATTTTTTTTGTTTCAAAAATTCCAATTGTTTTGTAACAAAACAACTTTCTGTTTCAAAAACTCTAATTATTTTGTAACAAAAATTTAATTTGTCACAAAATTTAATATTATTTGTAATAAGTTAATTATTTGTCACAAAATATAAGTATATTTTACAACAATTTTTTTTCAAAATGTTAAACACTTTAAGAATAAAAAAAATTGTGTATATATTTTTTTCAAAATAATTTCATTTTGTTTCAAAAAATAAAATTTTAAAAATTATAAATATTATTTTAGATTCTTCTAAAATATTAATATACAATTTTTA
>NC_029791.2:85713873-85756727 GCF_000816755.2 Arachis ipaensis
TGTTCATCACCTCCCCCCAATACACACACACCTAACCCATTTTCCCCAATCCCAAAATTGAACCCCTAATCCCAAAACACATACTTTAACCTTTAAAATCTATTAAATTATTAAAATTATTTTAATCTCAATCTTCAATTAGCCACATTCCACCTTTCATCACCGCCACACCGCTTCCCTTTCTTTCAAAATGTTAACACCCAGCAATAGAAATCCAAAGAAAGAAAGCAAAGAGAGAGAGAGATACGAGAGTGAGGGAAACAGAGGAAGGAGAAGGCTGCTGCGCCGGCGTCGCACCTCACCGCCATTCAGCTTCCTTCTGCTCACGTCTGGTCCACCGTAGGGGAAGCCATTCACGATGTCGCCGTCGAATTGAGCTTGTCACTGCCGCTGCTGCCGAGCCGCCATCGATGCAAGAAACCGCGCGCGAGAGAGGGAGGAGTCGTCGAGGGAGAAGAGGTAGCGCAGAGGAAGGAAGCGTTGCTGCCTGCGCCGCTGCCTTGCCTCCATCGCCGCTGGAGCTTCATTGTCGCCGTCGTGGTTGTCGCGGTGTACGGGCTTTGCGAAGAGAGAGAGAGACGAATGTGAAGGACCAGGGTAGGAGCGAGGCCCTGTTCCGCGCCGCCATGCCTTCACACCGTCAAACCACCACCGCCGCTACTAGGGTTTGACTCCGTCATGTCCTATTGCCGTCGGAGTTAGCCGCTATTAGAGCTGTTGTTCTGCCATCGTCAAACTTGAAGGAGGACGTCATTGCTGTTGTTGCCGGTAGCACTATTACTGTTCTAGTTCTGGTCTATTCTTTTATTTAATTCTGTTTCATTTACACACTTCAATTTGTCACTGCCATGCTTGTAAAGGATTTGATTTAGTATATTCCTTGTCCTAAATTTCCAGAGTTGTGTTTGCTCTTGATTTCTATTCAATTCGAATCCTTTGTCCCGGTGCAACCATCGTCGCTGCCTTAGGAAATTGACACTGTTGCTGTTCTGGTTATGTTGGAATGCCGCCGCTGCTGTAAATTTAGAACAAAAGAGGGTTTGTCATGTTTAATTTCTGAGTTCGACTAGCTGAGGTAGGGGATTTGTTTTGAAAAATAAATGTTTTAAGTTATGAATGCCAAATTAAATGAGTAACTGAAATGGTTTATGGTTACTTTGTGTGAATAATTGTTGGAATTGAGTTGAATCATGGCTGTAGTTGGTGATTGGTTTAATGATTTAATGTAGTAAATATTGATGATGTTGTGTATTTTGAAGTTATACTTGCTGCTAGTACTTGTTGATGTTGATTTTGTGTATGGAATGTTGCTATGGCTGCTGGAAATTGATTTGATGAATCAGAACTTGAGATATGTTATAGATGAGATGCTGAAGAATAGATGCTGTGATAATATGGTTACTTTGCACCTATGATATGAAATTGCGATATATTGAATTAAGTGTTCTTGGGCAACTTTGGTTAGCCAAAATAAAGTTAGAAATGTGATTTTATATGAATCCTAGGCTTGAATATAGGATTCGGTATGTAAGGTTGTGGGAAATACTTTGTGCAGAATTTCTGCAGAAATCTGCATAATTGGCAGCAGAATGAATGACTTTTTGGGAGTAGTCCAGACCTAATTTTTAGATGAAACTATTTTTCTGTAAAACTTTAGTGTGTCTACTATATTTTTCTGCTGCCGTCTAAAATTAGAACAATTGGATGATTAGTATTTTAAATATGGACTGGTAACTGGCAATATCGTAGGGCTTATATTTTATTGGGTAAACTTTCAGTTTTTGCATTGTTGACGAGGAAATCTTAGGTTCATTTTAAATTTTTAACCATGGAACATCAAGATTTAACGGATAAGAATGAAGAGAGCGTTCAATCGATCGAAAAGGTTAGCAATACTGAAGATCGGGATAAGATGAATGAGGTTGAAGGTGTGAAATCTGAGTTGATTAATGTTGATGAGAGCAAGGATTTGCAATCTGAAACTAGTTCTATTCAAGAAGTACAAGGGAGTAATTCCAAGGGATTTGAAGCTGAAATTAAAGTCAATACTAATGCACAAGAGTACTCTTGTCTAAAGGTCAGTATCTAGAAAGCCCAGAGGTATGGATTTAATTACCCTATATACAACTAAAACCCATGCAGAAATCCTCATATGTAGTCTTTGTTTCATATTCTTTGATCATTTTATATTTGTTAATCATATGATCAGACAAATCTGCTGAATATTTTAATTGATTATCTTGGTACAATTCTTAGGTGTCATTACTATCTTTGTGATTGTTGTCTGGTGGTGTAGGCTGTTGTGAACTCTCTCATAGCGCGCTTTGACAATGAAACAAACTAGACCCTAAAGGTACTCCTAAAGTTGCTTATGGTTTTAATACATTTTCGTAGATGATTCCCATTTTATATTAGTATACTTTAATTTGTATATGGATTTATTTATCACATTTTACTTGTGTCATGGTTGAAAAATGACAAATGTCCTATTATTTGGTTTGATAAATTTGGTTGGGTATGGCTGAGACATAAGTTGTGAATTGGTTGTGTTTGCTGGAACCGTAGACGGTGGAAATATCCAAGTTTTTGGGGGAGGTGCTGCCGAAATTTTTCTAAACATTTTGGATAAAATTTAGTGGAAAAATTATAATTAGTGTTATATCTAATGTTACAAAATCATGTTACATTTTGTAACAAAATTTTTTGATAGGAAAAGAATTGACTATCACAAAAAATACTTTCAAGATCAAAATTTGTTACACTTTTGTAACGGCTTCTGATTTTTTGTATCAGAAAAAATTGTTACAAAATATGGTATTGAATTGTAATAGTTCCATTTTTCGTTACAAAAACTTTTTGTAACGGGACTTACTGCAATGGACCCTTTTTTTGTTACAAAAAATTTTTGTTTCAAAATTTCGACATTTTGTAACAATATTTTTTTTTACAAATGCGCCTTTTTCTTGTAGTGAAGATATAAAGGTAACCATTAGAGTTTGGAAAGGGTCCCATGAAGTCAATGCTCCAAACATAAAAAATTTCACAAAAAAGCATAATCTGTTGAGGCATTTCATCCCCCTTGGATATATTACCAAACCTTTGACATGGGGAACAAGATTTACAAAATTTAGTAGCATCTTTAAAAAGAGTAGGCCACCAGAATCCACAGTCTAAGATTTTTCTAGTTGTTCTTTGAGGGCCAAAATGTCCTCCACTCTCAGAAGAGTGGCATGCCTCCAAAATAGACTGGAATTCTAATTGTGGTACACATCTTCTAATTACCTGATCAGCACCACACCTCCACAAATATGGATCATCCCATATAAAATATTTAGACTCGCTTTTCTGCTTGTCCCTTTGATGCTTAGTAAAGTTGGGAGGGAAAGTATGGCTAACTAGATAATTAGGTACAGGTGCATACCAAGGAACTACTTCAGATACTGTTTGCAAACTATCAAATGGGAAAGTATCATTGATAGGGGTGGAGTCATGCTTAATGTGCTCAAGGCGACTCAAGTGGTCTGCCACTAAATTCTGGTTACCACTCCTATCCTTAATTTCTAAATTAAATTCTTGCAGCAACAGTATCCAACGTATCAATCTTGGTTTAAACTCTTTTTTAGCTAATAAATATTTTAGAGCTGCATGGTTGATGAGCGAATAATTTATACGCTTTTTGGCATTATTTTTAGTATGTTTTTAGTATGTTTTAGTTAGTTTTTATTATATTTATATTAGTTTTTAAATAAAAATTACATTTCTGGATTTTACTATGAGTTTGTGTGTTTTTCTGTGATTTCAGGTATTTTCTGGCTGAAATTGAACGACCTGAGCAAAAATCTGATTCAGAGGCTGAAAAAGGACTGCAGATGCTGTTGGATTCTGACCACCGTGCACTCGAAGCGGATTTTCTGCAGCTACAGAAGCCCAATTGGTGTGCTCTCAATTGCGTTTGAAAGTAGACATCTTGGGCTTTCCAGAAATATATAATATTCCATGCTTTGCCCGAGATTTGATGGCCCAAACCGGCGTTCTAAGTTAGCATAAAAATTCTGGCGTCAAAACACCAAAACTGGCAGAAAAGCTGGAGTTAAACGCCCAAACTGGCACAAAAGCTGGCATTTAACTCCAAGAAAAGTATCTATATGTGAAATCTTCAATGATCAGTGATGAGCGGATATTTTATACGCTTTTTGGGGTTAATTTCATATAGTTTTTAGTATGATTTGGTTAGTTTTTAGTATATTTTCATTAGTTTTTAGGCAAAATTCATATTTCTGGACTTTACTATGAGTTTGTATGTTTTTCTGTAATTTCAGGTATTTTCTGGCTAAAATTGAGGGAGCTGAGCAAAAATCTGATTCAGGCTGAAAAAGGACTGCTGATTCTGTTGGATTCTGACCTCTCAGCACTCGGAATGAATTTTCTGGAGGTACAAAAGTCCAATTGGCGCGCTTTCAATTGCGTTGGAAAGTAGACATCCAGGGCTTTCCAGCAATATATAATAGTCCATACTTTGCTCAAGGATAGACGACGTAAACTGGCGTTCAACGCCAGTTCCATGTTGTAGTTTGGCGTCCAGCGCCAGAAACAAGTTACAAGTTGGAGTTCAACGCCAGAAATAGGTTACAACCTGACGTTGACGCCCAAAACAGCCCAGGCACGTGAGAAGCCTAAGTCTCAGCCCCAGCACACACCAAGTGGGCCCCAGAAGTGGATTTCTCCACCAATTATCTTAGTTTATTCATTTTCTGTAAACCTAGGTTACTAGTTTAGTATTTAAACAACTTTTAGAGATCTATTTAGGATCTCATGATTTTTTAGATCTGAACTTTGTAATCTCTGACGGCATGAGTCTCTAAACTCCATTGTTGGGGGTGAGGAGCTCTGCTGTGTTTCGATGAATTAATGCAACTATTTCTGTTTTCCATTCAAACATGCGTGTTCCTATCTAAGATATTCATTCGCGGTTAATTGTAGAGGTGTGTCTCAATCCATGAACGTGTGTCTGACAACCACTTTCGTTCTACATCAGATTGAATGAGTATCTCTTAGATTCCTTAATCAGAATCTCTGTGGTATAAGTTAGATTGATGGCGGCATTCATGAGAATCCGGAAAGTCTAAACCTTGTCTGTGGTATTCCGAGTAGGATTCTGGGATTGGATGGCTGTGACGAACTTCAAACTCGCGAGTGTTGGGCGTAGTGACAGACGCAAAAGGATCAATGGATCCTATTCCAGCATGAGTGGGAACCGACAGATGATTAGCCGTGTAGTGACAGCGCACGTTGACCCTTTTCACTGAGAGGACGGATGGTAGCCATTGACAACAGTGATCCACCAACACACAGCTTGCCATGGAAGGAACTTTGCACTTTTGCATGCATGAGGGAAGAGGAATACAAGAGAAAAGCTGAAATTCAGAAGACAAAGCATCTCCAAAACCCCAACATATTCTCCATTACTGCATAACAAGTAACCTTTAATTCATGCTCTCTTGTTCATTTGCAAGTCAACTGATAACCACAAATTAATATCCTGACTAAGAGTTGCAAGATAACCATAGCTTGCTTCAAACCAACAATCTCCGTGGGATCGACCCTTAATCACGTAAGGTATTTCTTGGACAACCCAGTGCACTTGTTGGTTAGTGGTAGGAGTTGTGAAAAGTGTGATTCACAATTTGTGCACCAAGTTTTTGGCGCCGTTTTCGGGGATTGTTCGAGTTTGGACAACTGACGGTTTATTTTGTTGCTTAGATTAGGAAAAAAAATTTTCTTTTAAAATCCTTATTTTCCCTTTTAAAATTTTTTTTTCGAAAATTTTATAAACTGATAATTGAGTTTTTCTGTTTGAGTTTAGTTTCATATTTTAAGTTTGGTGTTTTCTTGTTGATTTTTCTTTGATTTTTGAAAATTTTATTTTGGTTTTCTAAAAATTTTAAGTTTGGTGTTCTACCTTCATGTTCTTGTTGTTCTTGTGATTCTTTGAAGTGTTCTTGAGTCTTCCTTGTGTTTTGATCTTAAAATTTTTAAATTTGGTGTTCCTTGGTGTTTTTCCTCCAAAATTTTCGAAAACAAGGAGCATTAGATCCAAAAATTTTAAGTCATGTGTCTTTTATGTGTTTTTCTCTTTCATCATAAAATTCAAAAATAAAAAAAATATCTTTTCTTCATTCCACTCATAATTTTCGAAAATTTAGCATTAAATTAGTCATCAAATTTAAAAATCATATCTTTTTCAAATCATATCTTTTCCAATCAAATCCTTTCAATCATATCTTTTTCAAAACTTCCTCACCATTTTTCTTCTTTCTCTCTCTTCATTTTTCGAAAATCTTCACCCATTTTTATTTATTTTATTTTAATTTATTTTATTTTTGAAATAAATAAATAAAAATATTTTTTTTTATTTTATATCATCTCCCTTTCTCCATCATGGATCTAAGTGGAAATGAACAGTCCAGAAGGACTCTGGGGTCATATGCCAACCCCACTACTACTTCATATGGGAGCAGTATCTGTATACCTTCCATTGGAGTCAATAGCTTTGAGTTGAATCCTCAGCTCATTATCATGGTGCAGCAAAGTTGCCAGTATTCCGGTCTTCCTCAGGAAGAACCTACAGAGTTTCTGGCACAGTTTTTACAGATTGCTGACACAGTACATGATAAGGAAGTAGATCAGGATGTCTACAGACTATTACTGTTTCCATTTGCTGTAAAAGATCAAGCTAAGAGGTGGTTAAATAACCAACCTAAAGCTAGCATAAAGACATGGAAGCAACTATCAGAAAAATTCCTGAATCAATACTTCCCTCCCAAACGGATGACACAGCTAAGGCTGGACATCCAAGGCTTTAAACAAGGAGATAATGAATCTCTTTATGATGCCTGAGAGAGATACAGAGAGATGCTAAGAAAATGCCCCTCTGAAATATTTTTAGAATGGGTGCAGTTAGACATCTTCTATTATGGGCTTACAGAGAAAGCTCAGACTTCTCTAGACCACTCAGCTGGTGGGTCTATACATATGAGAAAGACAATTGAAGAAGCTCAAGAGCTCATTGATACAGTTGCCAGAAATCAGCATCTGTACCTAAGCAGTGAACCTTCCATGAAAGAAGAGGCTAGAACAGTGACTGCTGAACTAAGTCCTGCAGAACAAGCTACTGAATTCAATCAGCAATTGGATTTTCTAACAAAACAGTTAGCTGAATTCAACGAGAGACTACAAGAGACAAGAATGGCTAATATAAATATGGAAGTACAATTAAAGCAAACAAAGCAGCAACTGTCAAAACAAATAACAGAAGAGTGCCAAGCAGTTCAATTGAGAATTGGGAAAACATTAGATACCCCACCTCAACGTAGCAAGAAGCCAAGAAATGAGCAAACTACCCAAAATCCATCTGAGGATAGTAAGAGCCCGGAGAAGAATAATTCTGGCAATCAAACGCCAGAAATTGGGTGAAAAGCTGGCGTTGAACGCCCAAACCATGCTCAGTCCTGGCGTTCAACACCAGAAACAAGCAAGGAATTGGCGTTGAACACCCAAAAGAAGCACAGTTCTGGTGTTCAAATGCCAGGAACAAGTAAGGAGTTGGCGTCCAATGCCACTCCAGCTTTTGACTCTGGCAATCAAATGCCAGTGAGGGATCAGACACACACCAGTGCTGATAACAACCCCTCTAAAAAGGCTTCTCCAACCACCTCTGTAGGAAGTAAACCTGCAGGAACTAAGGTTGAGGAGTACAAAGCCAAGATGCCTTATCCTCAAAAACTCCACAAAGAGGAGCAAGATAAGCAATTTGCTCGCTTTGCAGACTAGCTTCGGACTCTTGAAATAAAGATTCCGTTTGCAGAGGCACTTGAGCAAATACCTTCTTATGCCAAGTTTATGAAAGAGATCTTGAGTCATAAGAAGGATTGGAGAGAAACTGAAAGAGTTTTCCTCACTGAAGAATGTAGTGCAGTCATTCTGAAAAGCTTCCCAGAAAAGCTTAAGGATCCCGGGAGCTTTCTGATACCATGCACACTAGAGGGTAATTGCACCAAGACAGCTTTATGTGATCTTGGAGCAAGCATCAATCTAATACCTGCATCCACTATCAGAAAGCTTGGTTTAACTGAAGAAGTCAAACCAACCCGGATATGTCTCCAACTTGCTGATGGCTCCATTAAATACCCATCAGGCGTGATTGAAGACATGATTGTCAGGGTTATGCCATTCGCCTTTCCCACTGACTTTGTGGTGCTGGAAAATGGAAGAGCACAAAAGTGCTACTTTTATTCTAGGAAGACCTTTCCTAGCAACTAGACGAACTCTCATTGATGTCCGAAAAGGGGAAGTAACCCTGAAGGTCAATGAGGATGAGTTCAAGTTAAATGCTGTCAAAGCCATGCAGCATCCAGACACACCCAAAGACTGCATGAAAGTTGATCTTATTGACTTTTTGGTGGAGGAGATCAACATGGCTGAGAGTCTCGAATCAGAGCTGGAAGACATCTTCAAAGATGTTCAGCCTGATTTGGAGGATTCAGAAGAATTAAAAGAACTTCTGAAAATTCCTCAGGAAGAGGAAACACCTCCTAAACCTGAGCTTAAGCCATTACCACCATCCCTGAAATATGCATTTCTGGGAGAAAGTGACACTTTTCCAGTGATCATAAACTCTGCTTTAAATTCACTGGAAGAGGAAGCACTAATTCAAGTGCTTAGGACACACAAGACAGCTCTTGGGTGGTCCATAAATGACCTTAAGGGCATAAGCCCAGCTAGATGCATGCACAAGATCCTATTGGAGGATGATGCTAAGCCAGTGGTTTAACCACAGAGGCGGTTGAGTCCATCCATGAAGGAAGTGGTGCAGAAAGAGGTCACCAAATTACTGGAGGCTGGGATTATTTATCCTATTTCTGATAGCCCCTGGGTGAGCCCTGTCCAAGTCGTCCCAAAACTCCAGGATCAAGAGAAAATAGCATTCACATGTCCATCTGGAGTGTTTGCTTACAGAAGGATGCCATTTGGGCTGTGCAATGCGCCTGCAACCTTTCAGAGATGCATGCTCTCTATTTTCTCTGATATGGTGGAAAAATTTCTGGAAGTCTTCATGGATGACTTCTCAGTATATGGAGACTCATTTAGCTCCTGCCTTGACCATTTAGCACTTGTTCTGAAAAGATGCCAAGAGACCAACCTGGTTTTAAACTGGGAAAAATGTCACTTTATGGTGACTGAAGGGATTGTCCTTGGGCATAAGATTTCGAACAAAAGAATAGAGGTGGATCAAGCTTTCTGGGGCATGCATGATTCTATAGGAGGTTTATAAAGGATTTTTTAAAAATTGCAAAACCTCTAAGCAACCTACTAGCTGCTGACACGCCATTTGTGTTTGACACAGAGTGCCTGCAGGCGTTTGAAACTCTGAAAGCTAAGCTGGTCACAGCACCAGTTATCTCTGCACCAGACTGGACATTACCATTCGAATTAATGTGTGATGCCAGTGATCACGCCATTGGTGCAGTACTCGGGCAGAGGTATGACAAGCTTCTGCATGTCATTTATTATGCTAGCCGTGTTTTAAATGATGCCCAGAAAAATTACACAACCACAGAAAAGGAATTACTTGCAGTGGTCTATGCTATTGACAAGTTTAGATCATACTTAGTAGGATCAAAAGTGATTGTGTACACTGACCATGCTGCTCTTAAATATCTAATCACAAAGCAAGATTCAAAACCCAGGCTCATAAGATGGGTGTTGCTTCTGCAGGAGTTTGATATAGAAATAAGAGACAGAAAAGGGACAGAAAACCAAGTGGCTGACCATCTGTCCCGGATAGAGCCAGTAGAAGGGGCGTCCTCTCCCTCTATTGAGATCTCTGAAACTTTTCCGGATGAGCATTTGTTTGCCATTCAAGAAACACCATGGTTTGAAGACATTGCAAACTATAAAGCTGCAAGGTTCATACCCAAGGAGTACAGTAGGCAACAAAAGAAAAAATTAATTACTGATGCAAAGTACTACTTGTGGGATGAACCCTATCTCTTTAAGAGATGTGCAGACGGAATAGGCCTACCCTAATATAGAGACTCCGAGAGTTTGTACGTAACTGTGACAGCTGCCAAAGAGCTGGTAATCTGCCTCATGGTTACGCCATGCCTCAACAAGGGATCTTGGAGATTGAGTTGTTTGATGTATGGGGAATTGACTTCATGGGACCTTTCCCACCAGCATACTCAAACACTTATATTCTGGTGGCAGTCGATTATGTATCAAAATGGGTAGAGGCCATTGCCACACCCACTAATGATACTAAGACAGTGCTGAAGTTCCTTCAGAAACATATCTTCAGCAGGTTTGGTGTCCCTAGAGTACTAATCAGTGATGGGGGCACTCACTTCTGCAACAAACAGCTTTACTCTGCCATGGTCCGGTATGGGATTAGCCACAAGGTGGCCACTCCATATCATCCACAGACAAATGGGCAAGCTGAAGTTTCTAATAGAGAACTAAAAAGAATCCTGGAACGGACTGTAAGTACCCATAGAAAGGATTGGGCAAGAGGCTTGGATGATGCTCTGTAGGCTTACAGAACAGCATTCAAAACTCCTATAAGGACCTCTCCATACCAGCTTGTATATGGTAAGGCCTGTCATCTGCCCGTGGAATTGGAACATAAGGCCTACTGGGCAACCAGATTCCTGTACTTTGATGCCAAATTAGTCGGAGAAAAAAGATTGCTCCAACTAAATGAGCTAGAGGAATTTAGACTCACTGCTTTTGAAAATGCCAAGATTTATAAGGAAAAATAAAAAAGATGGCATGATAGAAAGCTATCATCAAGAGTCTTTGAAGCAGGACAAAAGGTTCTATTGTTTAACTCTAGGCTCTGGCTATTCCCTGGGAAACTGAAATCCCAGTGGGGGGGACCATATGTGATTACAAGTGTATCACCATATGGTTATGTGGAGCTTCAAGACATTGATTCTGATAAGAAGTTCATTGTTAATGGACAGAGAATCAAACACTATCTTGAAGGTAATGTTGAGCAAGAGTGCTCAAGGTTGAGGCTAGATTAAAAGCTCAGCAAGGTCTAGCTAAAGACAATAAATAAGCGCTTGCTGGGAGGCAACCCAGCCATTGGGAAAACTTTTTCTGTTATTTTGCCCTATTCTTAATTTTATTTGTTTATATAAAGTTCATTGTTAATAAGGTAAAGAGTCAATTGCAAAAGTTCACAGGGTTACAGAAGGATTCAGCACACAAAATAGAGAGAAAGAGCTCACTGGCAAAAAAACGCCAGTAAGAGGCACAACTGGGCGTTAAACGCCCAAAAGAAGCATCTACTGGGCGTTTAACGCCAGTAATGATAGCCATCTGGGTGTTAAACGCCAAAAAGAAGCAACTTCTAGGCGTTTAACGCCAAATTGACAGCATCCTGGGCGTTCAGAAAAACGCCCAGTGACAAAGGAGTTCCTGGCATTCAACGCCAGAAAGAAGCAACAGCTGGGAGTTGAACGCCCAGGAGAAGAAGTATTTGGGCGTTAAACGCCCAAAACATGCAGCATTTGGGCGTTTAACCATAGTTGTCAGAACCGAACCGATAATCGAACCGGTCAAGTCACTGGGTCACTGGGTCATTGGTTCAACCGGTGGGTCACTGGTTGAACCGATTGACTCGATACTATGCAAATAAAAAATAAAAATAGTCAAAAACCTAAAATTAAATTTTGAAAAATATATATTTTTACTAACATTTTAAGAACAATTAGGTCGAATTCTATAAATAACTAATACAAAAATAGACATATAATTAGTTCATACTACTATATAGTATTTTAATTAGACACAATAAGAATAACAATCTATGAATTATATTCAAAGAATAATTTCAAGGTCTAAATATTTTTGTATAATTAAATAATTATATAAATTAATTTTTTTCTCAGAATAAATAAATTTATTTTATTTTTATATTCATTATTATTTTTTATTTTAAAATTAATTAATTTGTACTTCAATTAAAAAATAATTAATTTAAAAAATATTGAGTTAAGTATTTCCATGTATATATATATATATGTGTGTATTAGTTATAAAGAATTGAAATATATATTATAAAAAGCATTAGCAATACTAAGGAAACAGGATAGTGCAGTGGTTGCTAACTTGGTCTGTAATTCAGGAGATCCAAGTTCGACTCTTACTCCCTGCAATGCATTTTTCCAAATTTCAAACCCGCATGCCGACGTCAGCGTGACGTCATCGGTACGCAGGTTGACCGGTTCGGTTCTGGCCCGTGTCGGTTTGCGCGGTTCGTACCGGTTTTGACCGGTTCACTTCCTTAAGCGGTCAATATACCGAACCGGACTGGTACAAGGTCCGGTTCACCGGTTTCCTGGTCGAACCGGCCGTTTCGGTCTGGTTTTTACAACTATGCGTTTAACGCCAGGATGGTGGGGAGGAGGTAAATTCGTTTTTATTTCACAATTTTTTATTTTAATTTTAATTTTCATGTTTCAATTCATGATTTCTTGCATAAACAAGTTACAAACCCTAATTTCTAAAAACCCTACTTTAAAAATGTCAAATGCATCTTAATCCATAAACACAAATTCTTTTTCAATCCAATCCAACTCTTTTTCAAATTTTCCAAAACAAATCTATCTCTTTTCCTTCTAAAATCTTTTCAACTCATCAATATCTTTTTCAAATCTCCACATTATCTTTTTCAAAATCCAAATTTATCTTTTTCAAATATCTTTCATATCTTTTCAATTTTAAATCACATCTTTTCATATCATACTTATTTTTTAAAAATCATATCTTCTATCTTATCTTTTTTAAAATTTTTGAAAACCCACCCCCTCCCTTTTTAAATCCACATTCGGCCTCCCTCCTCTCATCCACCATTCGACACTAGATCTCCTTCTATCCCTCTCCTTTCTTTTCTTTTGCTTGAGGACAAGCAAACCTCTAAGTTTGGTATGTTTATCCGTGATCACTAAATTATACCCACTAAGATCATGGCCCCTAAAGGAAAACAACCCACTCCAAGAGGTAAGAAAGAGAGTATTCTAAAACCACTTTTGAATCAAGGGAAGTTCTTAACCAAAGAACATTCAGACCATTACTACAAAATAATGGGTCTAAGATCAGTGATCCCGGAAGTCAAGTTCAATCTGAAAGAAGATGAATATCCGGAGATCCAAGAGCAGATTCGAAACATGAACTGGGAAGTCCTAGCTAATCCTGAAACAAAAGTGGAAAGGAATATGGTTCAGGAGTTCTATGCTAATCTGTGGCAAACAGACAGGCAGAGAATATCTGGAACTGCCCTCTATGACTATCGGACTATGGTCAGAGGAAAGATTGTTCACATCCACCCTGACAAAATCAGGGAGATCTTTAAGCTACCTCAGCTGAAAGATGATGCAAACTCCTTCAATAGGAGAATAATGGGAACAAACAAGGGCCTGGAAAAGATTCTAGAGGATATATGCATCCCTAGAGCCAGGTGGACCACCAGCAGCAAGGGTGTCCCAAATTAACTCAAGAGAGAAGATCTCAAACCAGTCGCCAGAGGATGGCTGGACTTCATTGGGCGTTCTATATTGCCCACTAGCAACCGTTCTGAAGTCATCGTTAAAAGAGCAGTGATGATCCATTGCATTATGTTGGGAAAAGAAGTGGAAGTTCATCAACTAATTCCATCTGAATTTTACATACTTGCAAACAAAAACTCCAAGGATGCCAGGTTGGCTTATCCAAGCCTAATCTCTATGCTCTGCAAGGATGTTGGAGTAAGGATGGGAATAACGGAGTACATCTCAGTGGAGCAACCAATCACTAAAATCACAATAGAAAAAAAACAAGTGCAGGATGACCCCATCAAGAGGAGGGCGCAAGAATTTCTCCTAGAAGTCCCTCAATTTGAATATTGGGAATATTGTTCTTATTTGAGTTTTGCCTTAGAAGTTATAGTAGTAATTAGTAGTGATTTTATCTCCAATTAAGCTATAATTTATTTTTCTCATCATCATTAAACATGAATAAAATAGAAGATTTTCTTTAGAATAAGGAGGCAATATTTTTTCGAATTCTTAATAAAAGAAATTCTAATTATTTACATGTGGTGGCAATGCTTTCTGCCTTCTGAATGAATGCCTAAACAGAGCATATGTCTTTGGAATTTGATGTTCTTGAATGTTAAATATGTTGGCTCTTGAAAGAATAATGAACATGAGACATGTTATTGATAATCTGAAAAATCATAAAAATGATTCTTGAAGTAAGAAAAAGCAGTGAATACAAAGCTTGCAAAAAAAAAGCAAGCAGAAAAAGGCAATAGCCCTTAAAACCAAAAGGCAAGGGTAATAAAGGATCCAAGGCTTTGAGCATCAGTGGATAGGAGGACCTAAGGGAATCAAATCCTGGTCTAAGCGGCTAAACCAAGTTGTCCCTAACCATGTGCTTGTGGCGTGAACGTGTCAAGTGAAAACTTGAGACTGAGCGGTTAAAGTCAAGGTCCAAAGCAAAAAGAAGAGTGTGCTTAAGAACCCTGGACATCTCTAATTGGGGACTTTAGCAAAGCTGAGTCACAATCCGAAAAGGTTCACCCAATTATGTGTCTGTGGCATTTATGTATCCGATGGTAATACTGGAAAACAAAGTGCTTAGGGCCATGGTCAAGACTCATAAAGTAGCTGTGTTCAAGAATCAACATAATGAACTAGGAGAATCAATAACATTATCTGAATTCTAAGTTCCTATAGATGCCAATCATTCTGAGCTTCAATGGATAAAGTGAGATGCCAAAACTGTTCGGAAGCAAAAAGCTACTAGTCCCGCTCATCTAATTAGAATCTGAGCTTCACTCAAGAACTCTGAGATATTATTGCTTCGTGACTTATTTGTATTCTATTTTATTTGTCTAGTTGCTTGGGGACAAGCAACAGTTTAAGTTTGGTGTTGTGATGAGCGGATATTTTATACGCTTTTTGGGGTTAATTTCATATAGTTTTTAGTATGATTTGGTTAGTTTTTAGTATATTTTCATTAGTTTTTAGGAAAAATTCATATTTCTGGACTTTACTATGAGTTTTTGTGTTTTTCTGTAATTTCAGGTATTTTCTGGCTGAAATTGAGGGAGCTGAGCAAAAATCTGATTCAGGCTGAAAAAGGACTGCTGATGCTGTTGGATTCTGACCTCTCAGCAGTCGGAATGGATTTTCTGAAGATATGAAAGTCCAATTGGCACACTTCCAATTGCTTTGGAAAGTAGACATCCAGGGCTTTCCAGAAATATATAATAGTCCATACTTTGCTCAAAGATAGACGACGTAAAATGGTATTCAACGCCAGTTTCATGTTGTAGTCTGGCGTCCAGCGCCAGAAACAAGTTACAAATTGGAGTTCAACACCAGAAACAGGTTACAACCTGGCGTTGAATGCCCAAAACAGCCCAGGCACGTGAGAAGCCTATGTCTCAGCCCCAACACACACCAAGTGGGCTCCAGAAGTGGATTTCTGCACCAATTATCTTAGTTTATTCATTTTCTGTAAACCTAGGTTACTAGTTTAGTATTTAAACAACTTTTAGAGATCTATTTTGGATCTCATGATTTTTTAGATCTGAACTTTGTAATCTCTGACGGCATGAGTCTCTAAACTCCATTGTTGGGGGTGAGGAGCTCTGCTGTGTTTCGATGAATTAATGCAACTATTTCTGTTTTCCATTCAAACATGCGTGTTCCTATCTAAGATATTCATTCGCTCTTAATTGTAGAGAAGGTGATGATCCGTGACACTCATCACCTTTCTCAATCCATGAATGTGTGTCTGACAACCACTTCCGTTCTACATCAGATTGAATGAGTATCTCTTAGATTCCTTAATCAGAATCTCTGTGGTATAAGCTAGATTGATGGCGGCATTCATGAGAATCCGAAAAGTCTAAACCTTGTCTGTGGTATTCCGAGTAGGATTATGGGATTGGATGGCTGTGACGAGCTTCAAACTCGCGAGTGTTGGGTGCAGTGACAGACGCAAAAGGATCAATGGATTCTATTCCAGCATGAGTGGGAACCGACAGATGATTAGCCGTGTAGTGACAGCGCAGGTTGACCCTTTTCACTGAGAGGACGGATGGTAGCCATTGACAACGGTGATCCACCAACACACAGCTTGCCATGGAAGGAACTTTGCACTTTTGCATGCATGAGGGAAGAGGAATACAAGAGAAAAGCTGAAATTCAGAAGACAAAGTATCTCCAAAATCCCAACATATTCTCCATTACTGCATAACAAGTAACCTTTAATTCATGCTCTCTTGTTCATTTGCAAGTCAACTAATAACCACAAATTAATATCCTGACTAAGAGTTGCAAGATAACCATAGCTTGCTTCAAACCAACAATCTCCGTGGGATCGACCCTTACTCACGTAAGGTATTACTTGGACGACCCAGTGCACTTGCTGGTTAGTGGTACGAGTTGTGAAAAGTGTGATTCACAATTTGTGCACAAATCAGCCCAAGCACACACCAAGTGGGCCCGGAAGAAGATTTCTGCATTAATTACTTATTTCTGTAAACCCTAGGCTACTAGTTCTCTATAAATAGGACCTTTTGCTATTGTATTTTCATCTTGGTTCTTCTGGTTCCCTCCCTGGGGCCGAAGCCAATGATCACCATTATCACTTTTGTATTTTCAACGGTGGAGTCTCTACACACCATAGATTAAGGTGTGGAGCTATGCTGTTCCTCATGAATTAATGCAAAGTACTATTGTTTTTCTATTCAACTCAAGCCTATTTCTGTTCTAAGATATCCATTCGTTCTTCAACATGATGAAAGTGATGATCTGTGACACTCATCACCATTCTCACCTATAAACGCGTGCCTGACAACCACTTCCGTTCTACATGCAATCAAGCTTGAATGTGTATCTCTTGGGTTTCTAATCTAAGATTAGAATCTTCGTGGTATAGGCTAGAATGATTGGCGGTCATTCTTGAGATCCGGAAAGTCTAAACCTTGTCTGTGGTATTCTGAGTAGGATTTGGGAAGGGATGACTGTGACGAGCTTCAAACTCGCAAGTGTTGGGCATAGTGACAGACACAAAAGGATCAATGGATCCTATTCCAACATGATCAAGAACCAACAGTTGATTAGCCGTGCGGTGACAGCGCATTTGGACCATTTTCACTGAAAGGACGGGAAGTAGCCATTTACAACGGTGATGCCCAACATAAAGCTTACCATGGAAAGGAGTATGAATGATTGGATGAAGGCAATAGGAAAGCAGAGGTTCAGAAGGAACAAAGCATCTCCATACGCTTATCTGAAATTCCTACCAATGAATTACATAAGTATCTCTATCTTATTTTATGTTTTATTCATATTTTAATTATCAATTCTCCATAACCATTTGAATCTGCCTGACTGAGATTTACAAGGTGACCATAGCTTGCTTCAAGCCGACAATCTCCGTGGGATCGACCCTTACTCGCATAAGGTTTATTACTTGGACGACCCAGTACACTTGCTGGTAAGTTGTGCGGAGTTGTGACAAAGAGTTGAGATTACGATTGTGTGTACCAAGTTGTTGGCGCTATTGATGATCACAACTTCGTACACCAAGTTTTTGGCGCCGTTGCCGGGGATTGTTTGAGTTTGGACAACTGACGGTTCATCTTGTTGCTTAGATTAGGTAACTTTATTTTATTTTTATTCTTCAGAATTTTTAAGAATTAATTCTAGAGTTTCAGATGATGTTTTTATCATCACAAAAGCTGATTGATTCTCATCAATTCGGCTGTTGTATGTAATGTCCTACTGAAGCTTTAGACTAACATTGCATGATTCCTGGAATTCTTATTAAAAATTTTGAAATCTTTATTTTTCTTTTTCTGAATGATTTTTGAAAAAAATAAAAAAAATTTATAAAATCATAAAAATAAAAAATATTTTATGTTTCTTGTTTGAGTCTTGAGTCAAATTTTAATTTTGGTGTCAATTGCATGTTTTTAAAATTTGTGCATTTTTCGAAAACTCATGCATGTGTTCTTCATGATCTTCAAGTTGTTCTTGACAAGACTTCTTGTTTGATCTTCATATTTTCTTGCTTTGTGTCTTTTGTTATTTTTCATATGCATTTTTGCATTCATAGTGTCTAAACATGAAAAATCTCTAAGTTTGGTGTCTTGCATGTTATTCTTTTCTTGAAAATTTTTCAAAAATAAGTTCTTGATGTTCATCATGATCTTCAAAGTGTTCTTGGTGTTCATCTTGACATTCATAGTGTTCTTGCATGCATCTTTTGTTTTAATCCAAAATTTTTATGTTTTGCATCATTTAGTTATTTTTCTCTCTCCTCATTAAAAGTCAAAAATAAAAAAAATATATCTTTCCTTATTTTACTCATAAATTTCAATTTAAAAAATTCTATCTTTTCAAATCTTTTTTAAAATTAAATCTTTTTCAATTTTCTTTTTATATTTTCGAATTCTTGCTTAAAATTTTTCAAAATCTTTTTCATTTGTCCTTTAATGCTTTTCGAAAATTCTAAAAATTGATTTTCAAAATATTTTCCTTATTTTGCCTCATAATTTTCGAAATTACTACTAGCATTTAATGTTTTGATTCAAAAATTTTTCAAGTTGTTACTTGCCTATTAAGAAAGGTTCAATCTTTAAATTTTAAAATCATATCTTTTAGTGTCTTATTAGTCAAGTAATCAACTTTAATTTTCAAAATCAAATCTTTTTAATTTCTTCTTCAATCATATCTTTTCAATCATACCTTTTTTTAAACAAATTGCAATCATATCTTCTCAATCATATCTTTTTCAAAATAATTTTCAATCATATCTTTTTGATTGCTAATTTCAAAATCTTTTTCAAAAGTCAAATATTTTTAATTTCCTTTTCAAATCTTTTTCAAAATAATTTCAATCATTTCAATCATATCTTTTTCAAAAATCAATTTTCAAAATCTTTTCTAACTTCCTATCTTTTCAAATTTGATTTTCAAATCTTTTTTCCAATTAACTACCTGACTTTCTGTTTGAGTTTAAAACGTTTCTATTTCAATCATATCTTTTTCAAAACCACCTAACTAATTTTCTCTCTCTAATTTTTGAAAACTCCTTCCCTCTTTTTCAAAATTCTTTTTAATTAACTAATTGTTTTAAATTTTAATTTAATTTAATTTTTCTTTTTAATTTTTGAATTCTAATTAATATTTACAATAAAAACAGAAATATTTTTATTTTATTTAATTTTCGAATTTTTCTCTTCTCCTTCTTCTATTCTCCTCTTTTTCTACTCACATGAAGGAATCTCTATACTGTGACATAGAGGATTCCATAATTTCTTGTTCTCTTCTCTTTCATATGAGCAGGAACAAGGACAAAGGCATTCTTGTTGAAGCTGATCCTGAACCTAAAAGGACTCTTAAGAGGAAACTAAGAGAAGCTAAAGCACAATACTCTGAAAATGACCTATTTGAAATTTTTGAAACAGAGAAAACAACTATGGCCGAACCCAACAACAACGATGCAAGGAAGGTGCTTGGTGATTTCACTACACCAACTTCCAATTTATATGGAAGAAGAATCTCAATTCATGCCATTGAAGCAGACAACTTTGAGCTTAAGCCTCAATTAGTTTCTCTAATGCAACAGAATTGCAAGTTTTATGGACTTCTATTGGAGGATCCCCATCAGTTCTTATCTGAATTCTTGTAAATCTGTGACACTGTCAATACCAATGGATTTGATCCCGAGGTCTACAGGCTTATGCTTGTCCCTTTTGCTGTGAGAGACAGAGCTAGAACATGGTTAGATTCACAACCTAAGGAAAGCCTGAACTCTTGGGAAAAGCTGGTCAGTGCTTTCCTGGCCAAATTCTTTCCACCTCAAAAGATGAGCAAGCTTAGAGTAGAAATCCAAACCTTCAGATAGAAGGAAGGTGAGTCCCTCTATGAAGCTTGGGAAAGATATAAGCAATTGATCAAGAGGTGTTCTGCAGACATGCTTCCAGAATGGAGCATCATATGTATATTCTATGATGGTCTGTCTAAGTTGTCAAAAATGTCATTGGACCATTCTGCAGGAGGATCTCTTCATCTGAAAACCCCTGCAGAAGCCCAGGAACTCATTGAAATGGTTGCAAATAACCAGTTCATGTACACCTCTGAGAGGAATCCTGTGAACAATGGGACGCCTCAGAAGAAGGGAGTTCTTGAAATTGATACTCTGAATGTCATATTGGCTCAGAATAAAATATTAACTCAGCAAGTCAATATGATTTCTCAGAGTCTGAATGGATTGCAAGCTGCATCCAATAGTACTAAAGAAGCATCTTCTGAAGAAGAAGTTTATGATCCTGAGAATCCTACAATGGCAGAGGTGAATTATGTGGGAGAACCCTATGGAAACACCTATAATCCTTTATGGAGAAATCATCCTAATCTCTCATGGAAGGACCAACAGAAGTCTCAACAAGGCTTTAACAATAATGGTGGAAGAAATAAGTTTAGCAATAGTAAGCCTTTTCCATCATCTTCTCAGCAACAGACAAAGAATTCTGAACAGAGCCATTCTGGCTTGGCAACCGTAGTCTCTGATCTATCTAAGACCACACTAAGTTTAATGAATGAAACAATGTACTCCATCAGAAATTTGGAGGCACAGGTGGGTCAGTTGAGTAAGAAGATTACTGAAACTCCTCCTAGCACTATTCCAAGCAATACAGAAGAGAATACCAAAAGAGAGTGCAAGGCCATAACCTTACTTGGTGTGGCCGAACCTAGAGAGAGTGAAAAGGCAGTGATTCCCAGTGAGGAAGACCTCAGGGAACGTCTACTGACTAGTAAGGAGTTCCCCTTTGAGGAACCAAAGGAATCTGAGGCTCATACAGAAACCATAGAGATTCATTTGAACTTCCTGTTACCATTCATGAGCTCTGATGAATATTCCTTCTCTGAAGAGGATGAAGATGTCACTGAAGAGCAAGTTGCTAAGTACCTTGGAAGACCCTTCCTAGCCACAGCAAAAGCTGTGATTGATATTGACAGAGGAGAATTGGTCCTTCAATTGAATGGGGACTACCTTGTGTTTAAGGCTCAAGGATCTCCTTCTGTAACCATGGAGAGGAAGCATGAAAAGCTTCTCTCAATACAGAGTCAAACAAAACCCCCATATTCAAACTCTAAGTTTGGTGTTGGGAGGCCACAACCAAACTCTAAGTTTGGTGTTGAGAGGCCCCAACCCTGCTCTGATTATCTGTGAGGCTCCATGAGAGCTCACTGTCAAGCTATTGACATTAAAGAAGCGCTTGTTGGGAGGCAACCCAATTTTATTTAATCTATTTATTCTCCATTGTCATTTTATGTTTTCTGTAGTTTGATGATCATGTGAAGTCACAAAAACAACTGAAAAAGCAAAAACAGAATGAAAAATAGTATTAAAAATAGCACACCCTGGAGGAGAAGCTTACTGGCGTTTAAACGCCAGTAAGGGTAGCAGAATGGGTGTTAAACGCCCAGTCTGGCACCATTCTGGGTGTTTAATGCCAGAAATGGGTACCAGACTGGCGTTTAACGCTAGAAAGGGGCACATAGCTGGCGTTTAACGCCAGAATTGCACTCTAAGGGCGTTTTGCACGCCTAATTGGTGCAGGGATGAGAAATCCTTGACACCTCAGGATCTGTGGACCCCACAGGATCCGCACCAACCTCAACTCACTCTCTCTCACTTCTTCACACCTTTTCATAATACTCTTCCCCAAATAACCTCCACCAATCACCTCCATTACTCCTCTAAAACCATCATACTACCCACCTACACCCAACCACTCAAATTCAAACCATCACTCCTTCCTTTTCACATCATAACCACCTAAAACCCCCTTTGGCCGAACAATTCACACACCTCCATCTCCTCCATCTCTTCTTCTTCTCCTCCTTTCTTTATTCTTTTGCTCGAGGACGAGTAAACCTTTTAAGTTTGGTGTGGAAAAGCTCAGCTTTTTTTATTTTTCCATAACCATTTATGGCACCTAAGGCCGGAGAAACCTCTAGAAAGAGGAAAGGAAAGGCAATTGCTTCCACCTTCGAGTCATGGAAGATGGAGAGATTCATCTCAAAGGTCTATCAAGACCACTTCTATGAAGTTGTGGCCAAGACTCCTCATTAAAGAGGACAAGCCCATCACTAAGAAAAGGATGGAGCAAACAAGAGAGCCCACTCATGGACCTCAACAAGAGCATGAGGAAAATCCTCATCATGAAATCCCTGAGATGCCTCAAGGGATGCATTTTCCTCCACAAAACTATTGGGAGCAAATCAGCACCTCCCTAGGAGAATTAAGTTCCAACATGGGACAACTAAGGGTGGAGCACCAAGAGCATTCCATGAAATTAGAGAAGACCAAAAAGTCTTGAGGGAGGAGCAACAAAGGCAAGGAAGAGACATTGAGGAGCTCAAGCACTCCATAAGATCTTCAAGAGGAAGAACAAGCCGCCATCACTAAGGTGGACCCGTTCTTTAATCTCCTTGCTCTTATTTTTCTGTTTTTCGAAAATTATGCTTTATGTTTATCTATGTTTGTATCTTTATTACATGATCATTAGTGTCTTAGTGTCTATGTCTTAAAGCTATGAATGTCCTATGAATCCATCACCTTGCTTAAAAGAAAAATGTTTTAATCACAAAAGAACAAGAAGTACATGATTTCGAATTCATCCTTGAAACTAGTTTAATTATTTTGATGTGGTGACAATACTTTCTCTTTTCTGAATGAATGCTTGAACAGTGCATATTTTTTGAAATTGTTGTTTATGAATGTTAAAATTGTTGGCTCTTGAAAGAATGATAAAAAAGGAGAAATGTTATTGATAATCTGATAAATCATAAAAATGATTCTTGAAGCAAGAAAAAGCAGTGAAAAGCTTGCGAAAAAAAAAAAGAGAAAAAGCAAGCAGAAAAAACCAATAGCCCTTTAAACCAAAAGGCAAGGGTAAAATAAAAAGGATCCAAGGCTTTGAGCATCAGTGGATAGGAGGGCCCACAGGAATAAAATCCTGGCCTAAGCAGCTAAACCAAGCTGTCCCTAACCATGTGCTTGTGGCGTGAAGGTGTCAAGTGAAAAGCTTGAGACTGAGCGGTTAAAGTTGTGGTCCAAAGCAAAAAGAAGAGTGTGCTTAAGAGCTCTGGACACCTCTAATTGGGGACTCTAGCAAAGCTGAGTTACAATTTGAAAAGGTTCACCCAGTTATGTGTCTGTGGCATCTATGTATCCGGTGGTAATACTGGAAAACAAAATGCTTAGGGTCACGGCCAAGACTCATAAAGTAACTGTGTTCAAGAATCAACATACTGAAATAGGAGAATCAATAAAATTTAAGTTTGGTGTTGTGATGAGCGGATAATTTATACGCTTTTTGGCATTATTTTTAGTATGTTTTAGTTAGTTTTTATTATATTTTATTAATTTTTAAATAAAAATCACATTTCTGGACTTTACTATGAGTTTGTGTGTTTTTCTGTGATTTCACGTATTTTCTGGCTGAAATTGAGGGACCTGAGCAAAAATCTGATTCAGAGGCTGAAAAAGGACTACAGATGCTGTTGGATTCTGACCTCCGTGCACTCGAAGCGGATTTTATGGAGCTACAAAAGCCCAATTGGCGTGCTCTTAATTGCGTTGGAAAGTAGACATCCTGGGCTTTCCAGCAATATATAATAGTCTATGCTTTTCCCGAGATTTGATGGCCCAAAACGACGTTCCAAGTCAGCATAAAAATTATGGTGTCAAAACGCCAGAATTGGCAGAAAAGCTGGAGTTAAACGCCCAAACTGGCACAAAAGCTGGCGTTTAACTCCAAGAAAAGTCTCTTCATGTAAAAGCTTCAATGCTCAGCCCAAGCACACACCAAGTGGGCCCGGAAGAAGATTTCTGCATTAATTACTTATTTCTGTAAACCCTAGGCTACTAGTTCTCTATAAATAGGACCTTTCGCTATTGTGTTTTCATCTTGGTTCTTCTGGTTCCCTCCCTGGGGCCGAAGCCAATGATCACCATTATCACTTTTGTATTTTCAACGGTGGAGTTTCTACACACCATAGATTAAGGTGTGGAGCTCTGCTGTTCCTCATGAATTAATGCAAAGTACTATTGTTTTTCCATTCAACTCAAGCCTATTTCTATTCTAAGATATCCATTCGTTCTTCAACATGATGAAAGTGATGATCCGTGACACTCATCACCATTCTCACCTATGAACACGTGCCTGACAACCACTTCCGTTCTACATGCAATCAAGCTTGAATGTGTATCTCTTGGGTTTCTTATCTAAGATTAGAACCTTCGTGGTATAGGCTAGAATCATTGGCGGTCATTCTTGAGATCCGGAAAGTCTAAACCTTGTCTGTGGTATTCCGAGTAGGATCTGGGAAGGGATGACTGTGACGAGCTTTAAACTCGCGAGTGTTGGGCGTAGTGACAGACGCAAAAGGATCAATGGATCCTATTCCAACATGATCGAGAACCAACAGCTGATTAGCCGTGCGGTGACAGCGCCTTTGGACCATTTTCACTGAGAGGACGGGAAGTAGCCATTGACAACGGTGATGCCCAACATAAGGCTTGCCATGGAAAGGAGTATGAATGATTGGATGAAGGCAAAAGGAAAGCAGAGGTTCAAAAGGAACAAAGCATCTCCATACGCTTATCTGAAATTTCTACCAATGAATTACATAAGTATCTCTATCTTATTTTATGTTTTATTCATACTTTAATTATCAATTCTCCATAACCATTTGAATCTGCCTGACTGAGATTTACAAGGTGACCATAGCTTGCTTCAAGCCGACAATCTCCGTGGGATCGACCCTTACTCGCGTAAGGTTTATTACTTGGACGACCCAGTGCACTTGCTGGTTAGTTGTGCGGAGTTGTGACAAAGAGTTGAGATTATGATTGTGCGTACCAAGTTGTTGGCGCCATTGATAAACCACTATTTTATGGTTTATATGTTTTATTGTGTGGTTTTATCATGATCTTTACCCACTTATTCATATGATTAGCATGCATTTATATTTCCTTCCTAAAATTACTACATGATTGAAAACTTGCTTCCTAGAGACTTTTAATTATCTATTTTAATTCTGCTTTATTCCATTCGATGCCGTGATCTGTGTGTTAAGTGTTTCAGGCTTTATAGGGCATGAATGAGTTGGAGATTGGAAAGGAAGCTTGCAAAAATGGAAGGAACACAAGAAATTGAGGAGATAACCAGCGAGAAGTAACGCGGCCGCATGGCTCATGCGACCGCGCGAAAGAGAGGAAATCGCAGTCCCGCATGGCTCACGCGACCGCGCGGATTGGAATAGCACAAGTGACGCGGAGGCGTGGACGACGCGCTCGCGTGGCAGGGTAAAACGCCAAATGACGCGGCCGCATGAATGACGCGATCGCGTGACGTGCGCGATCTGCATAATCTGCAGAATTCGTTGGGGGAGATTTTGGGCCCTGTTTTGACCCAGTTCTTGGCCCAGAAAAGCAGACTAGACCCAGAGAACATGCAGAGACCGAGAACAACATTAATTCTACACAATTTTTAGATTTTAAATCTAGTTTTACTCCTCCTCTAGGTTTTCTCTGTACACATTCATAGTTCTTAGGATTTTATTTCTATCGCTTTTTACATTGGGATATTGAGAAGAGTTATTACCTCATCAAGACTTCGTCATTCTAGTTCGTTTTCTTTACTTGGCTCTTACTTTTCCATGTCCTTTAATTTACTCAATTTTACTATTGAATTATTTTTAGAATTTATTAATACAAGAATTATTTTTATTTTTAATTGATTTATTTGATTTTTATTTATCATGTCTTTCTTTAATTCCCTTTCCTATGTTATGAATTCTACATTCACAATGAGCGAGTAGTTCCCTAACTTGATGGGGAGTTGATTGAAAGGAACCTTTGAGTTGGAATGCTCAAAAAGAAAAATTGTAATTGGGTTTATTGTTGGATTGCCCTCTAGTCACTGACACCAGTCCCTTTTAATTGAGTGGGTTGGAACTTGTGAATAGAAATAGCATTCCAACTTGTTTGAATTTCCCTTACCTAGTAAGGGATAACTAAACAGGACAACCTTCAATTGTCAATTAATCTTGAGAGTACTTCAACAAGAATAGGGCTTCCAGCTAATCTACTCCCAGTCAAGGCTTTTATTTAAATTACATAATTTTTCTAATTTAATTTCCTGTTATTCAATTCAAACCATTTTGAAAACATCTAATTAATAAAATAGCACACCTTTCTGCAACTCGTTGGGAGACGACCTGGGATTCATACTCCCAGTATTTTAATTTTAATTTTTGTGACACCCTTCTAAATTGATAAGCGGATTTCTGGTTGGTTAAGAACTATTCTTGCAACGCATTTCTTATAACAATTCTTGACTCGCCAATTTTCGCCACGTTAATTTTTGGTGCCGTTGCCGGGGAGTTGCAATAGAGTGCTAAAGTTATTAATTGGAATTTATTTATTTGCATTTTATTTTATCCTGCTACTATGAGCTGCTTGTTTCTTTCGTTAGATGACGCATTCACTTCCTGATCCAAGCTTGCCAGTATTCGATCCTGAGATTGAAAGAACTATTTCACGAATAAGGCAAGCTCGGCGTCGGTTAGTCCTCTCTGAGGGCGGATCCGAAACGTCACTTGAGAAAGAAACCAGCCCCCGTTCTACTATTCGGTTTATTTACGTGCAGGTGACATGGCAGCAGCTAGAAGAGTTACTATCCAGGAGGCTGGAGCCCCTGATTTTTCAATGCAACCGTTTCAAGCGCATCACCCAGCGGTGGCTACAGACTTTGAAATAAAGACTGCACTGCTCAATTTGATGCCCAAGTTTCATGTCTTACCTGCTCAAGAGCCTATCAAGCACCTGAGAGATTTTCAAGCAGTCTGTTCTACTGTCAGGCATGATGGTGCAAATGAAACTTCAATTTTGTTGAAAGCTTTCCCGTTTTCTCTTGAGGGAAAGGCAAGAGAGTGGTACTACACTCAACCCGCAGCAACTGTATCCAACTGGGATATACTTAGAAGAGAATTTTTGGAAAAGTTCTTTCCAGCTGAAGTTACTGATAAACTGAGGAAAGACATTTCCATGATTGTTCAGGATGAATCCGAGTCTAAATATTATATTTGGGATGACCCATATTTATGGAGATGTGGCGCTTACCAGGTAATTAGACGGTGTGTGTGATGAGCGGATAATTTATACGCTTTTTGGCATTGTTTTTAGTATGTTTTTAGTAGGATCTAGTTACTTTTAGGGATGTTTTCATTAGTTTTTATGTTAAATTCACATTTCTGGACTTTACTATGATTTTGTGTGTTTTTCTGTGATTTCAGGTATTTTCTGGCTGAAATTGAGGGACTTGAGCAGATGCTTGTTGGGAGGCAACCCAATGTTTATCTAATTCTTATTTTTATTGTTTTTCATGTTTTCTTAGGTTCACGATCATGTGGAGTCACAAAATAAATATAAAAATTGAAAACGGAATCAAAAATAGCAGAAGAAAAATCACACCCTGGAGGAGCATCTGTCTGGCGCTCAAACGCCAGAACAGAGCATAGTTCTGGTGCTGAACGCCCAGAATGGGAGCATCCTGGCGCTGAACGCCCAGAACAAGCATGGTTCTGGCGTTCAACGCCAGAAATGGCAGCAAAGGGGCGTTGAACGCCCAAAATGGGCACCAACCTGGCGCTGAACGCCCAGAGTTGTGTGCAAGGGCATTTTACATGCCTAAATTGGTGCAGGGATGTAAATGCCTTGACACCTCAGGATCTGTGGACCCCACAGGATCATCTCAGGATCTGTGGACCCCACAGGATCCCCACCTACCTCCACTCACTTCTTCTCTCTTTCACACAACCCCATAAACACTCTTCCCTAAAAAACCCCTCACCAATCACCTCCATCCCTCTTTCCCACTAAACCTTCACCACTCACATCCACCCACTCTTCCCCATAAACCTACCTCATAAACTCCACCTACCTTCAAAATTCAAAACCAATTTCCCACCCAAACCCACCCATATGGCCGAAACAATACCCCCTTCCCTTCCCTATATAAAGCCCTCCATTCTTCATCAAATTCACACAACACACCCCTCTACACTCCCCTTGGCTGAAACCACATCTCCCTCTCCATATTTCTTCTTCTTCTTCGTCTATTCTTTTGTTTATTGCTCGAGGGCGAGCAATATTCTAAGTTTGGTATGGTAAAAGCATAGCTTTTTTGTTTTTCCATTACCATTGATGGCACCTAAGACCGGAAAATCCTCTAGAAGAGGGAAAGGGAAGATAAAAGCTTCCTTATCTGAAATTCCTACCAATGAATTACATAAGTATCTCTATCCCTATTTTATTATATCATATTTGAAAACACCATTACCACTTTATATCTGCCTGACTGAGATTTACAAGGTGACCATAGCTTGCTTCATACCAACAATCTCCGTGGGATTCGACCCTTACTCACGTAAGGTATTACTTGGACGACCCAGTGCACTTGCTGGTTAGTTGTATCGAAGTTGTGACAATTTTGAATTAAGATCAGAGCACCAAGCCCTGGAGCCATTACCAGGATTTGTTCGAGGCTGGAGATCACAATTTCGTGCACCAGTGTGCCGCAATCAGAATTCCAGTCCATCTTAGAGGCCTGTCACTCATCTGAGAGTGGAGGACATTTTGGCCCTCAAAGAACAGCTAGAAAAATCTTAGACTGTGAATTCTGGTGGCCTACTCTTTTTAGAGACGTTGCTGAATTTTGTAGATCTTGTTTCTCATGCCAAAAATTTGGTAATATATCCAAGAGGGATGAGATGCCTCAACAAATTATGCTTTTTTGTGAAATTTTTGATGTTTGGGGCATTGACTTCATGGGTCCATTTCCAAATTCTAATGGTTATTTTTATATATTATTAGTTGTGGATTACGTTTCCAAATGGGTGGAAGCAATTCCTACCCGCACTGATGATGCTAAGACTGTTGTTTCCTTTGTGAGAAACCACATTATTTGTCGCTTTGGATCACCACGAGCAATCGTGAGCAATCAAGGCACCCATTTTTGTAACAGGAGACTAACATGATTAATGAAGAAGAATGGGATAACTCATAAGGTTGCAAAAGCCTACCATTATCAGACTAATGGGCAAGATGAGGTGTCAAACAGAGAGATAAAGCATATCTTGCAGAAGATAGTCAAACCTCATAGAAGAGACTGGAGCACCAGGCTACAAGATGCACTCTGGCATACAGAACAGCATACAAAACACCCATTGGGATGAGTCCTTTCTGCTTAGTTTATGGAAAAGCTTGTCATCTCCCTGTTGAAGTAGAGCACAAAGCCTTTTGGGCAGTAAAGGAGTGCAACATGGGAATTGAGAAAGCCGGAGCTGAAAGGAAGTTGCAACTGCAAGAACTGGAAAGCCTTCGCCTAGAAGCTTATGAGAACTCAAGACTATACAAGGAGAAGATGAAGGCTGTACATGATCAGCACATCAAGAGAAAAGAGTTCCAACCTGGGGATTTAGTCCTCCTTTACGAATCTCGACTGAGGCTCATGCCAGGCAAGTTGAGATCAAGATGGGAAGGTCCACACAGAGTAGAGAAGGCCGAACCGTACAGAGTTTTTCACCTAAGTCATCCTTCAAGCTCTGAACTTATTAAAGTTATTGGACAACGTTTAAAGCTGTACCATGGAGAGAGGATGAAGAAAAACAAGGAGCTCGAGATCTTCCTCTTGGAAGATCCCCACATAGCCGAAGACTGAGCTAGTGGAGCGTCCAACTTACGGACGTTAAAGCAAAGTGCTAGGTGGGAGACAACCCACCATGGTATGATCGTTCTTTTCTTTATTCTTAGTTTTCCTATTCAATAACTCTTCTCTTTATTAGTATATTTCGTGCATCTACATTTACATACTTTTATTTAAAAAAAAATTTCACGCGATGCGACCGCATTATTGACGCGTCCGCATCACAGGTGATTGGAGAAAATAATAAAAGGAACAGAGTGTCATGCAAGAGCGTGGCTGGAGGCGTGCCCGTGGCACAAACCGCCCCACGCGACCGTGTCGCTGACGCGTCCGCGTCGGGTGGGAACATTGGCCTCCCACGCGACCACGTCACTCACGCGGCCGCGTGCCCTGGAATTCGACGTGAAAAGGGTGCACGACCGAAAGTTGGGCTAGAGTGGTGCTGGATTGGTGCTGAACGCACAATTCTTCCCACGCGGACGCATGGCTCACGCGTCCGCGTCATATCCTTCTAATGGCCACTCACGCGATCGCATGCCCCACGCAATCGCGTCACCCAACATTTGGTGCAATAAGAGTTTGAACAGAGAGTTGTGCAAGTGCGAGGCTGCCCTCGCGCCAGTAGCATAAAATGGGTTACGCGACCGTGTGACCGACGCGACCGCGTCGACTAGTATAAGTGCGAGTCGCGCGACCGCGTGCCCCACGCGACCGCGTCGCTTGCGCCGCACAGCTTCCCTGATTTGCCAATTATCTTATCTTTCTTTTCCCCAAATCCTATTTTCTCTTTTCCCTCCTTATTTCTTCCTTCTTCCTTCTTCCTTCTTTCTCAGTTGCTACTCTCTCTCTCTCTCACCCCATTAACAAGGTTTTCTTTTCTTCTTCCCCCTTACTTTTCTATTATTCTTCTTATTTTTATATGTTATCTTCTTTTCTTTTCTTTTTACTTTCATTATCCATATTTTCTTTTCTTTCTTTTTCCTTTTTACTTGGTGTTGGAAATTTATTTGAGTCATTATTTCTCATTATATGCTTGTGGATTGTTGTAAAATTGTTTGGCAATTATATATTACCTTTTTAAAGGGTTGCTTGCAGGTTCACTTTAATACTTTCTATACCTTATTTACCATGCATGCTATGTATTTGTGAAAAAGCCCATATGGCATCATGCATTTTTTAACATTATTCTATTCTACTATTCAATGCTTGCTTTTCACAAATTCCCTTTACTATTGTATTAATTGAATTTAATTGTCAATACGAACGTGATGGCTAGTTTGTTACGAGTGATAACACATTCAACTAATTAAATGCTTGATCTATGCTACTCATGCCTTTGCATGCATGCCAATAAACCCCTTGCATTTAATTATCCTCCAATGCACTTGCTATATTTCCATTGATGAACTTTTCACATGTAGTCATGACCATGTGTTCACAACATCCTCTTTACCGTGTATTGTTTATCACTTATACAACCCTCATCCTTGCTCTATCTCTTTGAATTTATGTTACTTTCTTTTTTTCCCTTTTCAGGATGGCCACCAAGAAAGGAAAAGAGAAAGCTACTCCCAAACCACCAGTAAGAAGAGGAACAAAAAGAGCATTAGTGGCAGAGCCCTCTTCAATTGCGGTTAAACTTTCAACAAAAAGAACTAAGAGGATTATAAAGGTTGATGATAAAGAAAAAGCCTTCCCAGCAAAGGACACTGCGCTATTTCCCAATCGCTACTGTGAGCAGATGTTCCCCATCCTGGCAGAAAGGAGTTACAACAACGAATACCTTCTTCTCCTCCCAAACCATATTGCTACTTTTATTGAGCTGCAAATTACACAAAGACAATGGGGTTTCCTACAGAGACAGCCGAGGCAGGTCAATCTTTCTTGGGTAGTCGAGTTATACTCCAACTTCCACCTGCCAACCCTGCAGTCTATCTTTGTCCGTCAGAAGCAAGTCCCCATTACAGAAGAGGCCATTCAAAAAGCTCTAGGTCTTCTCCCTGTTCCATAAGGATTGGACACCTTTCAAGAAGCCGCACTCAAGCGCCAGATGTACCAATTTGACTGGGACGCCGTTCTCAGAGTTATCGCACTACCTGGCAGCCGTTGGATCTACGGATACCATCGTACCCGCCCTAAGGGAATATCGGCTTCAGCACTTACCTTGGAGGCTCGCGTATGGGCACAAATCATGTCCCATTACGCCTTTTCGAGCACTCACGAGTCCTCATTCACTGCGGACATAGCCGTTCTACTATGGTGCATCCTTACAGACTAACTTCTGAACCTACCAAGACACATCCGGAATGCCATGGGACACGTACAAATTGCGGGCAACTTACCTTTTCCCGCCTTGGTCTCAGATCTTGTCTCAGCAGCCAGAATTTCCTACAGAGCTGGGGACACCAAAGCCATGCTCCCACGGGATGATCAGTATGTCCCTAACGGGAAATACATCAGATCTCCACCAGCCGTCACAAGCCATCCTACTGAACCGGTTGAAGATATTCCTTCTTCAACACCACAAGCACCTACAACGGACCAACTGCTCCATCAAATACTCGAAAGGTTAGATCGGCAGGAAAACAAAGCTAAGATGAGAGAGCGCCGTAAGAAGCGCCGATTCACATACCTCAAGGAGCTGATTATGAGAAAATTCAAGGACTCAGACACCCCGGACTCCACTTTCTTTACCAGCACAGGAAGCCATGATGGTCCCGACTGTGGAGATACTGCAACCAGCCCACCTTTGTTTCTGACAGATGGCACCGAGGACGGTGCAAAGCCTTAAGTGTGCGGAGGTCGGTCAGTACCTGACTTTCAGAGGTAATTTCTCTTCCCTAAACACCAATAAATTAGGATATTTAGTTAGTTTTTTTTTTGTGGAATAGGATAAATTGCATAGTAATAGGTTAGTTGCATGCATGTTCTACTTGATTGAAAAGACAATAAGTTTTCCTCTAAGACCCTATTTTCGGAACTAAATTTCACTAACTTTAATTAAAACTCTTATGTTAAATTTGCTTGAAGTTGTATTTGGAACATGATTTTTGAGCTAAAAGAACACACAGCCTGTGAGATTTGAGCCTTTATGCATGGTTACATTATTTAACCATAATTATTTTATTCTTGTGTGTTTACTTCTCTATGATTGTAATCTATATTTTGTTCCATCCTATATGTCCAATGTTTATTATATTTATATGTTTGCATATGATTGAGGCCATTAATTGTTTAGCTCACTTATCCAAATTAAACCTACCCTTTCAATTACCTTTGTTAGCCACTTTGAGCCTTTAAATCTCATTTGTTCTATATTTTACCACATTACTAGCCTTAAGCAGAGAAAAAACAATTATATATCCCAAATTTAATCTTTGGTTAGCTTAAGATAGAATTGTGTGTGCTAATTAAGTATGGGAAATTGTGGAAACAAAAGATAATAAGGGAATGTGTCATGATAATATAATAGGAATTTGGATACCTACTCATGTGAAACTATAAGAATTAAAAATCTATGTGCATTGATAAGCTATGTTTATTTTTATGTTTATGTTAAAAAAACCAAAAATATTCAATAAATAAATAAGGGAACAAAATTACCCCAATGCTAAGTTAAGAATTCAAATATCAATGCATGTATGATAAAATTAAAACAAAAAGTTGATACACGAGTATGGAATGTGAAAGGGAAATTCTGGGTAGCTAGGTATGAATTCTAAAGTTATAAAGAATATATATAGGTTATGTTAAAGCTTGGGTTAATTAAAGATTCAGTTTATAAGCTTACTTAGCCACATATGTATCCTTACCATTACCTTGGCCCCATTACAACCTTGAAAAGACCTCATGATGTTTGCATTGGTATATTAAATGTTGTTGATTGGTTAGGAGAAGAAAAAAAATTAGAGAGCATGATTAGAGAAGGATAGAGTGATTGCCCTATACAGTAGAGAGATTAGAGCGTACATACATCATCAGTGAGGGTTCAATGCTTAAAATTCTATGTTCTCTGCTTTCATAAGCTACCTTCTTGCATTTTTATCTATTCTTACTGTATAAGAATTGAATTAGTGGAATTTGATTTGTAATTGTTTTGAAGAGCTTATTTACCGTTGATCAAGTGGACAAGAATCATATAGTTGCATTCACATATATAGGTTGCATTGCATTGCATGAGTTTTACATGTTCCTACTCATTTATTTTATCTCATTCAACTAAGCATGAGGACATGCTAATGTTTAAGTGTGGGGAGGTTGATAAACCACTATTTTATGGTTTATAATGTGTTTAATTGTTTGGTTTTATCATGATCTTTACCCACTTATTCATATGATTAGCATGCATTTATATTTCCTTCCTAAAATTATTACATGATTGAAAACTTGCTTCCTAGAGACTTTTAATTATGTATTTTAATTCTCCTTTATTCCATTCGATGCCGTAATCTGTGTGTTAAGTGTTTCAGGCTTTATAGGGCATTAATGAGTTGGAGATTGGAAAGGAAGCTTGCAAAAATGGAAGGAATACAAGAAATTGAGGAGATGACCAGCGAGAAGTGACGCGGCCGCATGGCTCACGCGACCGCGCAAAGGAGAGGAAATCGCAGTGACGCGAACGCATGGCTCACGCGACCGCGCGGATTGGAATAGCACAAGTGACGCGGAGGCGTGGACGACGCACTCGCGTGGCAGGGCAAAACGCTGAATGACACGGCCGCATGAATGACGCGATCGCGTGATGTGCGCGATCTGCATAATCTGCAAAATTCACTGGGGGCGATTTTGGGCCTGTTTTGACCCAGTTTTCGGCCGAGAAAAGCATACTAGAGCCAGAGAACATGCAGAGACTGAGAACAACATTCATTCTACACAATTTTTAGTTTTTAGATCTAGTTTTACTCCTCCTCTAGGTTTTCTCTGTACACATTCATAGTTCTTAGGATTTTATTTCTATTGCTTTTTGCATTGGGATATTAAGAAGAGTTATTACCTCATCAAGACGTCGTCATTCTAGTTCGTTTTCTTTACTTGGCTCTTACTCTTCCATGTCCTTTAATTTACTCAATTTTACTATTGAATTATTTTTAGAATTTATTAATACAAGAATTACTTTTATTTTTAATTGATTTCTTTGATTTTTATTTATCATGTCTTTCTTTAATTCCCTTTCTTATGTTATGAATTCTACATTCACAATGAGCGAGTAGTTCCCTAACTTGATGGGGAGTTGATTGAAAGGAACCTTTGAGTTGGAATGCTCAAAAAGAAAAATTGTAATTGGGTTTATTGTTGGATTGCCCTCTAGTCACTGACACCAATCCCTTTTAATTGAGTGGGTTGGAACTTGTGAATAGAAGTAGCATTCCAACTTGTTTGACTTTCCCTTACCTAGTAAGGGATAACTAAACAAAACAACCTTCAATTGTCAATTAATCTTGAGAGTACTTGAACAAGAATAGGGCTTCCAGCTAATCTACTCCTAGTCAAGGCTTTTATTTAAATTACATAATTTCTCTAATTTAATTTCCTGTTATTCAATTCAAACCATTTTGAAAACATCTGATTAATAAAATAGCACACCTTTCTGCAACTCGTTGGGAGATGACCTGAGATTCATACTCCCAGTATTTTAATTTTAATTTTTGTGACACCCTTCTAAATTGATAAGCGGATTTCTGGTTGGTTAAGAACTATACTTGCAACGCATATCTTATAACAATTCTTGACTCGCCAATTTCCGCCACGTCAGCCATTGATGATCATAATTTCGTACACCAATGGTCTGAGTACACTACCATCTTAGTACCAAGTAAATAGGCTCGGAATTTATCCAGAGCAAAAACAATAGCAAGAAGCTCTTTTTCAGTAGTAGTGTAATTAGACTGAGCAGCATCTAAAGTCTTAGATGCATAAGCAATTACAAAAGGGTCTTTACCTTCGCGCTGAGCCAGCGCCGCTCCTACTGCATGGTTGGAGGCATCACACATAATTTCAAATGGATGGCTCCAGTCTGGTCCTCTCACAATTGGAGCTTGAGTTAGGGCGATCTTCAGCTTATCAAACGCTTGCATGCAATCCTCACTGAACTCGAACTCAATATCTTTCTGCAGCAATCTGGATAAAGGCAATGCTACCTTACTGAAGTCCTTAATGAATCTCCTGTAAAAACCTGCGTGGCCAAGGAACGAATGGACTTCTCTCATAGAGGAGGGGTAAGGTAAACTAGAAATGACATCTACCTTTGCTGGATTTACAAAAATACCAGTATTAGACACAACATATCCTAGTACAATTCCTTGTTTTACCATAAAGTGACATTTTTAAAAATTTAATACAAGGTTTGTACTAACACACCTGTCTATTACTCTAGATAAACTGTCCAAGCAAAGGCTAAACGAATCACCATATACGCTAAAATCATCCATAAAAACTTCCATACAATTCTCAATAAGATCTGAAAAGATGCTCATTATGCATCTTTAGAAAGTAGCAGGTGCATTACATAAGCCAAAGGGCATCCTTTTATAAGCATATGTTCCAAAGGGACATGTAAAAGTAGTCTTCTTCTGATCTTCAGGAGCTATATGAATTTGAAAGTATCCTGTATAACCATCTAAAAAACAATAATGGGATTTACCTGACAGGCGATCAAGCATTTGATCAATGAATGGCAAGTGGTAGTGATCCTTGCGAGTGGCTTGGTTGAGACGCCTATAGTCAATGCAAACTCTCTATGAATTTTGCACTCTAGTTGTCAGGAGCTCTCCATGCTCATTCTTTACTGTTGTGAATCCAGACTTCTTGGGTACCACTTGTACTGGACTGACCCATTCACTGTTTGAGATGGGGTAAATGATATCTGCTTCAAGTAGTCTGGTTACTTCTTTCTTGACAACTTCTAAGATGGTTGGATTCAATCTTCTTTGAGGCTGACGGATAGGCTTTGCTCCCTCTTCTAAGAATATTCTGTGCTCACAAACTTGAGGGCTGATGCCTACTATATCCGCCAAGCTCTATCCAATTGCTTTCTTATGTTTTCTCAGCACACTGAGCAGTTGCTCTTCTTGTTGAGAAGTGAGTTCCCTTGCAATGATAACTGAGAATTTCTGATTATCCTCAAGGTAAGCATACTTGAGGTGTGGAGGAAGGGGCTTTAAATCTGATTTAGGCTCTTGGATAGGCTCTGGATCATCCGAGGCTAGTGATAATGGCAAAGTGTCTTCATTATATTCAGAGGGTGTCCCCACACTTGGACCTTGCTCCATGTGCTCCTCTTCTATTTTTTCTTGGTGAACTTCAGCTACAGTTTGATCAATGATGTTGCACTGGAAGATAGAATGATCTTCTGGAGGGTGCTTCATAGCTTCATTTAAACTTAAACTCACTATTCTGCCATCTATCTCAAAGGAGTAAGTTCCTGAGAATGCATCCAGCTTGAACTTTGAAGTCTTCAGGAATGGTCTTCCAAGCAGGATTGATGATGGTCTTCCTAAGTCATTAGGGGACATTTTCAGGATATAGAAGTCAATAGGAAATGTAAGCCCCTTAATGCTTACCAATACATCTTCAGCAATTCCAACTAGTGTAATAATGCTTTTATCTGCTAACACAAAACGAGCTGCCGACCTTTCTAAGGGAGGGAGCCTCAAAGTATCATATATAGACAATGGCATTATACTAACACACGCTCCTAAGTCATACATGCAATCAGAAAATATTACACCTCCAATGGTACAGTTAACCATGCATGGACCTGAATCACTACATTTGTTAGGTATACCTCCTATTAAAGCAGATATAGAGCTACCTAAAGGAATAGTTTCTAAATCATTAATTTTATCTTTATGAGTGCATAAATCCTTTAGAAACTTTGCGTATTTAGGTACCTGCTGAATGACATAAAAAAGGGGAACAGTTACCTCAACCTTTTTGAATATTTCTACCATTTTGGGATCAAGTTCCATCTGCTTTCTGGATTTCTTTGCAAGGTGTGGAAATGGGATAGGGATAGCGTCCTATACAGCTTCAGCTTCCTTTGGTTCTCCGTTCCTTGGTTGAACTGCTTCTTCTTTAACTATGTCTTGTACGTCCTCTTCCTCTTCAACATCTTCCACTTCCACTACATTCTCAGTTCAGCCGTGTTCTGGTAGGCTTGGCTCCTCATGGTTCCTCTCTTGCAGTGTGGTTCCAGACCTCAATGTGATGGCATTGATGCCACCTTTAGGATTAGGTAGGGGTTGAGAAGGAATTCCACTAGAGCTTAAAGGTTGGTTAATGGAATTAGGTAATGAATCTATCCTGGAGGCGAGAGCTTGTAAAGTGGCATTCAGACCATTCAAAGTAGAGTTCAGCTGTGTTTGCATGTCTTGTTGTCCTTGTGTAAGAGAACGAAGCATCTCGTCATTTGATGAGGAATTAGGGTAGGTGATCTGAGGAACTTGTTGTTGGTTATGCTGGGATCCTTGAGATTGTCTTAGGTGAGGTGCTCTGTAAGGCTGGTTCTGATTCTACTGTCTGTAGTTGTGATTCCACCTCTGGTTTCCATTGTTATCTCTGCCTCCTCTGTTATAGTTATCCCTCCAGCCATGGTTGGAATTATCTCTCCAACCCTGGTTAGAGTTGTTCTGCCATCCTTGGTTATAGTTTCCACCTTGGTTGTAATTGCCGCCTTGTTGATTGTATCCTTGATTTGGGCGGTCATAGAAGTTACGAGTAGCTGCCACAATGTTGTCTTCTTGTTGGAGCTGTAGACATTCATCAGTATAATGACTATAATCAGCACAGATTCTGCATACTCTCTGTAGGACTAACTGTTGGCTCTGTTATGGTGGGTGAGGCTGAGCTTGTTGTTGTTGGTTCAACTGCATTTCCTTCAATAGGTTGGTCATTTCACATATACTCTGTGTAAGAGTAGTAGTTTTAATGCTAGAGAAAACCTCTGCAACAGCTTTTGAGTGGCCATGCCTGTGCCTGTGTTTCCTAGTGGACTCAGCTAAGTTGCTGATCAGTTGCCACGCTTCATCTGCGGTCTTGTACTTTTTCATAGAACTATTACTAGCACCATCCAGTGTAGTTTTATCCTGAGGCTTCATACCTTGTGTGAAGTAGCTGATCAACACCAGTCTGTCGATAATATGATGGGGGCATGCGTCTAGAAGGTTCTTAAAGTGCTCCCAGTACTCATAAAGAGTCTCTGATTCTCTTTGAACAATGCATGATATCTCTTTCCTCAGCCTATCTGTGACCTCAGCTAGAAAGTATTTTTCCAAAAATTCTCTCCTGAGCATATCCCAGTTGATAACAGTCGCTTCAGGTTGGGACTAGTACCACTCCCTCCCCTTTCCCTCAAAAGAAAATGGGAAGGCGGTTAACAGAATAGAAGTTTCATCTGCACCATTACGCCTAACCGTAGAATAGGCTGTCTGGAAATTTCTTAGGTGCTTGATAGGATCTTGAGCAGGTAAGCCATGAAACTTGGGCATCAAGTTGATTAGTGCAGTTTTCAGTTCAAAATCTGCAGCCAGAGTTGGATGATGCACTTCATACGGCTGCAGTGTAAAATCTGGGGCTCCAGCCTCCTGGAGAGTAATGCTCCTAGGTGCTACCATTCTATCTGCATGAGAATCAACTGAATCAGTAGTAAAGGAGCTTGTTTCGCTCTCAGATGGCGGTTCAGATTCACCCTCAGAGACTATCCTGTGTTGAGCTTGCCTAATACGTGAAAGAGTTCTTTCAATTTCAGGATCAAATGCGGCTAAGCTCGAAACAGGCAGTGAACGCGTCATTCAATGAAAGAAACATATAGCTCATGGTAAAAATAAAAATAAAATATGCAAATAAAATAAAATATGTACACTAATTAATAATTCAGCACACAATTGCAACTCCCCGGCAACGGTGCTAAAAATTGACGTGAGGGCAGAAGTCGGCTAATTAAGAAATCAATATAGAGAATGCGTTGAGAGTATAGTTTTTAACTAGCTAAGATCTGCCTTGTCAATTTAGAAAAGTTGTCACGAAATTTAGAAATAAAAATACTGGGAGTATGAGTCCCAGGTCATCTCCTAACGAGTTGCAGGAAAGGGTGATAACTTATTAATCAGGAATTTTTGAAAGAGTTCAAGTTTGGATAATGAGCAATAATTATAAATGAAAGCAATAAAACTAAGAATTATTATTAATATAACAAGGCCTTGACTGGGGAAATGATTAATTGGAAGTTCTATCCTTGTTGGGATCTCTTAAGTGTAATATCACAAAGGTTGTTGTTTTCACTTAGTTAACCCTTACTAAATAAAGGAAAGTCAAATGATTGAGCTAATCCTTATTCGCAAATCCTAGTCCTCTCCCTTGGGAAGGTTGTTGCACGAAATTGTGATCTTTGGTAATGGCTCCAAAGGCTTGGTGCTCTAATCTCAATTCATAATTTGTCACAACTTCGATACAACTAACCAGCAAGTGCACTGGGTCGTCCAAGTAATAAACCTTACGTGAGTAAGGGTCGATCCCACGGAGATTGTTGGTATGAAGCAAGCTATGGTCACCTTGTAAATCTCAGTTACGTGGATAATAATTGATTATGGAGTTTTCGAAAATAATACTAATTAAACAGAAAATAAGGATAGAAATACTTATGTAAATCATTGGTGAAAATTTCAGATAAGCGCATAGAGATGCTTTCGTTCCTTTGAACCTCGGCTTTCCTGCTGTCTTCATCCAATCAGTCTTACTCCTTTTTATGGCTGGATTTTTGTAAGGATGTCACCGGTGCCAATGGCTACTTTCAATCCTCTCGGGAAAATGGTCCAAATGCTCTGTCACAGCACGGCTAATCGTCTAGAGGCATCACCCTTGTCGATGGTTGCATCCTATTCCTCTCTGTGAAAATGGTCCGATGCGCTGTCACTGCATGGCTAATCATCTTTGAGGTTCTCGATCATACTGGAATAGAATTTACTATCCTTTTGCGTCTGTCACTACACCCAGCAATCGCGAGTTTGAAGCTCGTCACAGTCATTCAATCCCAGAATCCTACTCGGAATACCACAGACAAGGTTTAGACTTTCTGGATTCTCATGAATGCCGCCATCTATCTAGCGTACACCACGAAGTTTCTGATTAAGAGATCCAAGAGATACTCATTCAATCTAAGGTAGAACGGAAGTGGTTGTCAGGCACGCGTTCATAGGGAATGATGATGATTGTCACGTTCATCACATTCAGGTTGAAGTGCGAATGAATATCTTAGAAGCGGAATAAGTTAAATTGAATAGAAAAACAGTAGTACTTTGCATTAATCTTTGAGGAACAGCAGAGCTCCACACCTTAATCTATGGAGTGTAGAAACTCTACCGTATGAAAATACATAAGTGATAGGTCCAGGCATGGCCGAATGGCCAGCCCCCAAAACGTGATCTAAGATAGCATACAACTAATCAAAGATGATCCAAAGATGTCTAATACAATAGTAAAAAGTCTTATTTATAATAAACTAGCTACTAGTGTTTACAGAAGTAAGTAATTGATGCATAAATCCACTTCCGGGGCCCACTTGGTGTGTGCTTGGGCTGAGCTTGAATGTTTCACGTACAGAGGCTCTTTTTGGAGTTGAACGCCAGCTTTTGTGCCAGTTTGGGCGTTGAACTCCACTTTGCAACTTGTTTCTGGCGCTGGACGCCAGAATTGGGCAGAGAGCTGGCGTTGAACGTCAGTTTGCGTCATCTAAACTTGGGCAAAGTATGGACTATTATATATTGCTGGAAATCCCTGGATGTCTAATTTCTAACGCAATTGGAAGCGCGCCATTTTGAGTTCTGTAGCTCCAGAAAATCTATTTTGAGTGCAGGGAGGTCAGAATCCAACAGCATCAGCAGTCCTTCTTCAACCTCTGAATCTGATTTTTGCTCAAGTCCCTCAATTTCAGCCAGAAAATACCTAAAATCACAGAAAAATACACAAACTCATAGTAAAGTCCAGAAATGTGAATTTAACATAAAAACTAATGAAAACATCCCTAAAAGTAACTAGATTCAAGGATAAATTTGAAACTCATGTACTTCTTGTTCTTTTGAATTAAAACATTTTTCATTTAAGAGAGGTTATGGATTCATAGGACATTCATAACTTTAAGACAAAGTTACTAAATACTAATGATCATGTAATAAGACACAAACATAGATAAGCACTTTAACATAGAGAAAACGAAAACAGAGAATGTAAGAACAAGGAATGAGTCCACCTTAGTGATGGTGGCGTTTCCTTCTTGAGGAACTAATGATGTCCTTGAGCTCTTCTATGTCTCTTCCTTGTCTTTGTTGCTCCTCCCTCATTGATTTTTGATCTTCTCTGATTTCATGAAGGATGATGGAGTGCTCTTGATGTTCCACCCTTAGTTGTCCCATGTTGGAACTTAATTCTCCTAGGGAGGTGTTGATTTGCTCCCAATAGTTTTGTGGAGGAAAATGCATTTGAGGCATCTCCGGGATCTCATGGTGATGAGCTTCCTGCGCCTCTTGAGCTCCATGAATGGGCTCTCTTGCTTGCTCCATCTTTTTCTTAGTGATGGGCTTCTCTTCCTCAATATGAATGTCTCCTTCTATGAAAGCTCCAGCTGAGTAACATAGATGGCAAATAAGATGAGAAAAAGCTAGCCTTGCCCCAGGGGAGGGCTTTTCGGCTATTTTGTAGAGTTCAAGGGAGATGACTTCATGAACTTCTACTTCTTCTCCAATCATAATGCTATGGATCATGATGGCCCGATCCACAGTAACTTCAGATCGGTTGCTAGTGGGGATGATGGAGCGTTGGATGAACTCCAACCATCCTCTAGCCACAGGCTTGAGTTCCAATCTTCTTAGTTGAACCGGCTTGCCTTTGGAGTCAATCTTCCATTGAGCTCCATCCACACATATGTCAATAAGGACTTGGTCCAACCTTTGATTAAAGTTGACCCTTCTAGTGTAGGGGCGTTCATCTCCTTGCATCATGGGCAAGTTAAACGCCA
>NC_029791.2:85756894-85772922 GCF_000816755.2 Arachis ipaensis
GAACTTTCCAGGATCCTGTTTCTTCTGAGGCAATGTCAGTTGATCCAGCTCACTTAGTTCATTGGTGAACAAGGGAGATTCATCTTCCCAAGTTTCAATGCCAAATAATTTGGCATTCAGCTTCATGATTGCACCAAGAAACTTGGCAGCTTGCTCTTCTGTAATATCCTTATTCTCTTCAGAAGAGGAATACTCATCAGAGCTCATGAATGGCATAAGGAGGTTCAATGGGATCTCTATGGTCTCTAGATGAGTCTCAGATTCCTTTGGTTCCTCAGAGGGAAGCTCCCTATTGATCACTGGACGTCCCAGGAAGTCTTCCTCCTTGGGATTCACGTCCTCTCCTTCCCTTACAGATTCGGCCATGGTGATCAATTCAATGGCCTTGCACTCTCCTTTTGGATTTTCTTCTGTATTGCTTGGGAGAGTACTAGGAGGGATTTCAGTGATCCTTTTACTCAGCTGTCCCACTTGTTCTTCCAAATTTCTAATGGAAGACCTTGTTTCATTCATGAAACTTACAGTGGCCTTAGATAGATCAGAGACTAAGTTTGCTAATTTAGAGGTATTTTGTTCAGAGTTCTCTGTCTGTTGTTGAGTGGATGATGGAAAAGGCTTGCTATTGCTAAACCTGTATCTTCCACCATTATTAAAGCCTTGTTGAGGCTTTTGTTGATCCTTCCATGAGAGATTTGGATGATTTCTCCATGATGGATTATAGGTGTTTCCATAAGGTTCACCTAAGTAATTCACCTCTGCTATTGCAGGGTTCTCAGGATCATAAGCTTCTTCCTCAGAAGATGCCTCTTGAGTACTGTTGGATGCAGCTTGCATTCCATTCAGACTCTGAGAAATCATATTGACTTGCTGAGTCAGGTTTCAGCTCAAAGTTGTTTGCTCCAATGGCAAGAATGGAGATGCTTTTTCCATGTAAATTGGAATTAGGTGCAGTAAAGTCACCAAGCATTCTCCTTGCATTATTATTATTTTCGGCTGCCATCTCCTCTTCCTGTTCGAGAATTTTTGAAAGGTTATCTCTGGATTGTTGTAATTTAGCTTCTCTTAGTTTCCTCTTCAGAGTCCTTTCAGGTTCTGGATCTGCTTCAACAAGAATATTCTTGTCCTTGCTCCTGCTCATATGACAAAGAAGAGGGCACAGAAAATAATAATAATAATAATAATAATAGGGATTCTTTATACCACAGTATAGAGGTCCCTGTGTGAGTAGAAGAAAAGAAGAAGAAAATCTGAACTCAGAGAGAGAGGGAGTTCGGATTTTTGGTGAGTGATGTGAGGAAGGGATGTTAGTGGATGAATAAATAAAGAGAATAAGATGAGAGAGGAAAAATTTCGAAAATAATTTTTGAAAAAGAGTTAGTGAATTTCGAAAATAGTTTTTAAAAAAGGTTAGTAATTTTCGAAAATAAAAATCAAAAATTAAAATAATTAGTTAATTAAAAAGAAATTTTTGAAAAAGGGGGAAGATATTTTCGAAAATGAGAGAGAGGGAGTTAGTTAGGTGATTTTGAAAAAGATAAGAAACAAATAAAAAGTTAGTTAGTTAGTTGAAACCAGATTGAAAATCAATTTTGAAAAGATAAGAAGTTAGGAAGTTAGAAAAGATATTTTAAAATCAATTTTTTGAAAAAGATAAGATAAGAAGATATTTTTGAAAAGATATGATTGAAATTAGTTTTGAAGAAGATTTGATTTTTAAAATCACAATTAATGACTTGATTCACAAGAAATCACAAAATGTGATTCTAGAACTCAAAGTTTGAATCTTTCTTAACAAGCAAGTAACAAACTTGAAATTTTTGAATCAAAACATTAATTGTTATTGTTATTTTCGAAAATTTGATATAAAAATAAGAAAAAGATTTTGGAAAAATATTTAGAATTTTCGAAAATAACTAAGAAAAATGGAAAAGATTTCATTTTTGAAAAAGATTTTGAAAAAGATAAAATTTTTAAATTGAAAATTTGATTTGACTCATAAAACAACTAGATTTTAAAATTTTTTGAAAAAGTCAAATCTAATTTTCGAAATTTTAAGATAGAAAAAGGGAAAGATATTTTTTTGATTTTTGAATTTTTATGTGAAAATTTTTATATGCAAAGAAAACATGCAAGACACCAAACTTAGAAATCTTTCATGTTTAGACTCTATGGATGCAAAAATGCACATGTAAAACAAGAAAAGATGCAAAACAAGAAAACATCAAGATCAAACAAGAAGACTTACTAAGAACAACTTGAAGATCATGAAGAACACCATGAATGCATGAATTTTTCGAAAAATGCAAGATGAATATGCAATTGACACCAAACTTTCAACTTGACTCAAGACTCAAACAAGAAACATGAAATATTTTTTATTTTTATGATTTTATGATTTTTTTTTGTATTTTCTTTTAATTTTCTCGAAAATCATTTGAAAGAGAAAAATAAGGATTCCAAAATTTTTTATATGAATTCCAAGAATCTTATGCTCTTCAGTCTAAAGCTCCAATCAAAGGGTCAGGCATGGCTTAATAGCCAGCCAAGCTTTAGTATGTAAATTACATCCATTGAGGTGATTAGTTGAAGACCAATCCCAAAGCAGTTTGGGTATGGCTTTACAGCCAGATAGGATTCAACAAGTTTCATGAAACACTAGAATTCATTCTTAAAAATTCTGAAGAAAAAAATAATATTTTTGAAAACATTTTTTTGAAAAAAAAACGAAAAAGAAGAGAATATTTTTGAAAATTTTTTTGAAAACTTTTTGAAAAGAAAACGAAAAGAAAGTTACCCAATCTGAGCAACAAGATGAACCGTCAGTTGTCCAAACTCGAACAATCCCCGGCAACGGCGCCAAAAACTTGGTATTGTTGCCGGACCGAAAATTTGGCACTGATGTTACCGGACCAAAAGCTTGCCGAAAACTCGAACAATCCCCGGCAACGGCGCCAAAAACTTGGTACACAAAATTGTGATCTCTGGTAATGGCTCCAAAGGCTTGGTGCTCTAATCTCAATTCATAATTTGTCACAACTTCGATACAACTAACCAGCAAGTGCACTAGGTCGTCCAAGTAATAAACCTTACGTGAGTAAGGGTCGATCCCACGGAGATTGTTGGTATGAAGCAAGCTATGGTCACCTTGTAAATCTCAGTTAGGCGGATAATAATTGATTATGGAGTTTTCGAAAATAATACTAATTAAACAGAAAATAAGGATAGAAATACTTATGTAAATCATTGGTGAGAATTTCAGATAAGCGCATAGAGATGCTTTCGTTCCTCTGAACCTCTGCTTTCCTGCTGTCTTCATCCAATCAGTCTTACTCCTTTTTATGGCTGGCTTTTTGTATGGATGTCACCGGTGCCAATGGCTACTTTCAATCCTCTCGGGAAAATGGTCCAAATGCTCTGTCACAGCACGGCTAATTGTCTGGAGGCATCACCCTTGTCGATGGTTGCATCCTATTCCTCTCTGTGAAAATGGTCCGATGCACTGTCACTGCATGGCTAATCATCTTTGAGGTTCTCAATCATACTGGAATAGAATTTACTATCCTTTTGCGTCTGTCACTACGCCCAGCAATCGCAAGTTTGAATCTCGTCACAGTCATTCAATCCCAGAATCCTACTCGGAATACCACAGACAAGGTTTAGACTTTTTGGATTCTCATGAATGCCGCCATCAATCTACCGTACACCACGAAGACTCTGATTAAGAGATCCAAGAGATACTCATTCAATCTAAGGTAGAACAGAAGTGGTTGTCAGGCACGCGTTCATAGGGAATGATGATGATTGTCACATTCATCACATTCAGGTTGAAGTGCGAATGAATATCTTAGAAGCGGAATAAGTTGAATTGAATAGAAAAACAGTAGTACTTTGCATTAATCTTTGAGGAACAGCAGAGCTCCACACCTTAATCTATGGAGTGTAGAAACTCTACCGTATGAAAATACATAAGTGATAGGTCCAGGCATGGCCGAATGGCCAGCCCCCAAAACGTGATCTAAGATAGCATACAACTGATCAAAGATGATCCAAAGATGTCTAATACAATAGTAAAAAGTCTTATTTATAATAAACTAGCTACTAGGGTTTACAGAAGTAAGTAATTGATGCATAAATCCACTTCCGGGACCCACTTGGTGTGTGCTTGGGCTGAGCTTGAATGTTCCACGTACAGAGGCTCTTTCTGAAGTTGAACGCCAGCTTTTGTGCCAGTTTGGGCGTTGAACTCCACTTTGCAACTTGTTTCTGGCGCTGGACGCCAGAATTGGGCAGAGAGCTGGCGTTGAACGCCAGTTTGCATCATCTAAACTTAAGCAAAGTATGGACTATTATATATTTCTGGAAATTTCTGGATGTCTACTTTCCAACGCAATTGGAAGCGCACCATTTTGAGTTTTGTAGCTCCAGAAAATCCATTTTGAGTGCAGGGAGGTCAGAATCCAACAGCATCAGCAGTCCTTCTTCAACCTCTGAATTTGATTTTTGCTCAAGTCCCTCAATTTCAGCCAAAAAATACCTAAAATCACAGAAAAACACACAAACTCATAGTAAAGTCCAGAAATGTGAATTTAACATAAAAACTAATGAAAACATCCCTAAAAGTAACTAGATTCTACTAAAAACATACTAAAAACAATGCCAAAAAGCGTATAAATTATCCGCTCATCAAAGGTCTAGCGTTAGTAAATATAAAACTAGCTAACAATTTCCAATTTAACCAACACTTAAGCCTTCCAACTCAAGTGTCTCCTCTTAATCAACCCCCATGTCAAGTATGGGAATCTACTCCATTGACATTAATATAATTCTCAGAAAAATATAAGAAGAAGACATAATAAATTAAATAGAATAAAACTTCAAAATTTATTAAAAGTAAATGTAATCCTCTTCACTAACAATTCATGCAAATAATATAATTACTACCTTAAGCAAGAATTAAGAATATATTATAAATAAATAAAAGAGTAAGTAAAGAAACAAACTAGAATAATGTCTTCAACGGAGGTAATAACTATTCAGTATCCAAAAGCATAAAAAAATGAATGTAAAGTGAACCTAGAGGGAAAGTAATCCTCTCTAAATTCAGATCTAAAAACCTAAAAACTATCCTAATGTATCTAAAACTGTATGTCTATTATGTCTAAGATGTGTCTTGAGTCTCTGTATGTTCCCTGGCTTTGTTCTGTGTTTCTGGGCCGAAAAATGGGTCAAAATGCGACCCGAAATCACCCCAGCGTTTTCTGTTAATTCTGCAGATTGCGCAGGTCATGCGTACACGTCGTCCATGCGTTCACGTCATTCAGCAATTTTCCTTGTCACGCGTACGCGTCATCCACGCATTTGCGTCATTCATGCAGACTCCAATCCACGCGTTCACGTCAGGCACGCACTCGCGTTGCTGCGATTTTCTCCATTCCACGCGTTCGCGTGAGCCATGCTTGTGCGTCCGTGTTCACTAGTCATCTCTTTAGTTTCTTGTGTTCCTTCCATTTTTGCAAGCTTCCTCTCCATTTTCTAAGCCATTCCTGCCCTATGAAGCCTAAAACACTTAACACACGGATCAGACATCGAATGGTATAAAGGAGAATTAAAATATACTAATTAAAGATCTTTAGGAAGCAAGTTTTCAATCATAAAACAATATTAGGAAGGAATTATAAAATCATGCAATTAGTATGAATAAGTGGGTGAAGACTTGATGAAACCATTCAATTAAACACAAGATAATCCATAAAATAGTGGTTTATCAAACATCATCCACTTTTTTCCTTTTCTTCTACACAAATCCTGTCAAATCCATTCGAATGCTACCTGAAATAAACCAAATTGCACACAACTCAGAGTATCATTCACATTGGCTCAATAATACTTAAATCTTGATTAAACTTAACAAATTCAAATGCAAATTCACTAGGAAAAGATAGAAAAGATGCTCACACATCACGTACGCACAGATACCAGTGCGTGCCTTCATTAAAAAGTCACGTGGCTCGCATTTGGAAGGCTTGGGAGGCCCAAATCTGATTGCCTAGAGCTCATATGGAGGGGGCAACACTTGAGGAAACATAGCATATCATTAGGAGTAGTATTAGGTAGCTTTAGGAGGCTTTAGGTTTTATTTTCTCTAAGTTTTCCCTCGACTCTCTTAGGGTTTTCATTAGGGTTTATATTGTAAGTGCTATTTTTATTGTTGATCTTGGATTTTTGCTTGCCTCTATTGTAAGTATTTCTTACTTGCTCTCTTTTATTGCTACAATTTTGATACTCTTTCTTGTAGTTAAAGACATATTGTTAATATATATACTTTTTGTAATTTTGATTTCTTGTTGATGAATTTGATGATTGATGATTATTATATGCTTGGTTGAGTTACTATTGTTGCTTTTGATCATTTGTTGCTCATAGTTTCAAGCATTTTTCCAATTTTGCCATGTTTTATGATTATGCCCACCATGTGTTTGTGGAAATGTCAATGTTGATTATGAGGTAAATTTTTACCTCTTGGCTTGGGAGAAATGAGCATATATGGTACTAGAGTTGTAATGTCCAGCATTTAGTGATAATTCTTGGATTGTTAATTGTTCTTGTTTCCACTAACACTAGCTTTTTCTAAGGCAATTACTAAGTGAGCTAGGATTTGTGGATTAAGAACAATTATGCTCACTTGATCTACTCTTCGATGTTAAGGGTTAACTAAGTGAGATTAATCCATCATAATTGTCATAGTTGTGGTTACAACAAGGAAAGGATCCCCTAGCTCATCCCAAGCCAAGATCCCATTTATGTTTTGAATCATACATACACATCAATCACTTTCAACCCTTACTTGTTTATACTACATAGATAGTTCTTTAATTGGTTTATTAGTTCATTAGTTGCAATTTTGATTGTTCATTTATTCCTTTAATTGTTCATTTCTTTATCGAAAACCCCCTGATTATCACAACCAAATGTGTGCACTTGTGTCACTAGCTCCTTGGGAAGATGACCCGGGATTCTACTCCTGGATTAAATTGGTTTTAAATTGTGACATTTCTAATCTAAACTTTGGTTGTGAGTCGCTTGTCGGTTGGGACTATACATGCAATGTTAAATCCTATCTTTCCTCCTTTGTGAGAAAGAGAATTTCCTAACCGACGATCCGGTGAGCACCATGGGCTTTCAATCGATAATCCTGGCCCAGTTGGCCTAAGTTATTGGGTGATGAAGCACCCTTTGGATTTACTCACCCAAATCTTTCCTTGAAACACAAACATCACAGGCACATAACTAGGCACTAATCATTGTTGCTCAGAGTCTTATTATTATTTTATTACTTTGATCTTTTCCAGACATTTTTTCACTGCTCCAAGGAATTGATGGTCGAATCTCATAATACTTCTTCAAATCTCTATTTTTGAAGATTATCCTTCTGTTTTCTCAAGATTCAAATATCTTAAATTCATCAAATGCAACCACGTATTCTTGAGGCACCACCACTTTTGTTTGAAATTCTTATCAATTCTTTTTATTAAGATATCCTCCATTACAATGGGATCACTTGAGGAACAAACAAGTTTTAGCACTTAAGTAAAGAAAAAAGAAAGAGCAAAGAAAACAAAAAATAAAAAGATGTAGTGCATACAAAAAGAAAGAAATAAAACATAAACATAAACAAAAACAAAAAAAATAAAAATAATTATCTAACCACAAAAAAGAATTATTACCCAATCTTCACTACCCTCTCTATCCTTGTTCTTCACTCTCCAGATGCTCATGGTGTTACCAACACCAAAATTAAGGACTTACACCAAACTTAGAGTTTAACAAAGTTTTAGGAATAAGTGTAAGTTATATCAAAGAAGCATACGTGCATGAAGAAGAAAGAAACAAGATAAACCCTAATTAATGTGGCTTTAAGCAAGGAGGGTGCCTTTGAAGATGCCTGGCTTTAATTTGGTATAACCATCGTCCCCGGATATTTGCTCCCCTGGGAGCTTACCTTGGCTGGACTACGGGCTTATGGGAAGACATGTCGGGCTTGTAGAATCCTTTGGCTTATGGACACTGGGCATCCAATTTTAACACTTGGCGTTCACCCCTTCTCTCTTTTTTTTTTTTTTAAATTCAAAAGAAAAGACGTAAACCACAATGCATGCAGAGAAGAAAAAAAAGAAATTAATGCAACTATGGAATGAAAGAGAAAAAGAAAAAGGAAGAGAACTAATCGTGGTTAGGATGCCTCCCAACAAGCGCTTCTTTAACGTCACTAGCTTGACATTGAGTCTTCTAGGTTGGAGGTTGGGATGTGTTTTATTGATCCACTTTCCTAAGATAGGGATTCAATCTTTGTCTATTAACCATGAACTTCCTTTCAGAGTTCTCCTCCATTACATCAACATGTCCATATGGGGATATTTTACTTATTGTGAATGGTCTAGAACACCTTGATTTCAACTTTTCGGGAAACAACTTTAATCTTGAATTGAATATTAACACCTTCTATCCCAGTTCAAATTCAATTAAGAGGATTTTCTTGTCATGCCACTTCTTTGCTCTTTCTTTGTATAACTGAGTATTATCGTAGGCTTGATTCTGAATTCATCAAGCTCGTTGAGTTGCAGAGGTCCCTTTTCTCCCATGGCCTTGGCATCAAAAGTTAAGAACTTGATTGCCTAGAATACGCTATGCTCTAGCTCAACCAGTAAATGGCATGCCTTGCCATAGACTAGTTGATAAAGTGACATGGCAATTGGTGTCTTAAAAGCTGTTCTATGGGCCCATAGAGCATCGCCAATACTCCTGGACCAATCCTTCTGAGAGGCATTGACCATCTTCTCCAGAAATTTTTTCAGCTCTCGGTTAGATACCTCCACTTTTCCACTAGTTTGCAGATGATATGGAGTTGCCACTTTATGTCTGACTCCATACTTTTAAAGAATAGCTTCGAGTTGCTTGTTATAGAAGTGGGTCTCTCTGTCACTAATTAGTGTTTTTGGAACCCCAACTCTGTTGAAGATTGTCTTTTTCAAGAATCCAATTACAACCTTAGTGTCATTAGTGAGTGATACGCACAAAACTTGTCTCTCAACAAATTTTCTTCGGCAAGTGTACCGAATTTGTCGTCAAGTAAAAACTCACAATAGAGTGAGGTCAAATCCCACAGAGATTGATTGATCAAGCAACTCTAATTAGAGGAATGTTCTAGTTGAGCGAACCAGAATTTGATTTGAGATTTGCAGAAAATTAAATGGCGGGAAAGTAAATAGCAGAAACAGTAAATGCAAGTATGAATAGCTTCTTTTCCAAGATAACTACCCAATTGGATGAAGATCGAAAGCTTTCTAGTAAAATCAAGAGAAAAGATAGAAGAAGGAGAATGAAAACTAATATTGATCCATCAAATTACAACAGAGCTCCCTAACCCAATGAAAAGGGTTTAGTTGTTCATAGCTCTGGAAGATGAAAACAAAGATGGAGAATACATCATGAAAGTAAAATTAGAAGTGCAGAGAAAGTAAAATACAGAGAGTAGTTCTATGCCAAAGGCTCTCTAAAGTTTCTAACTCCCTAACTAATTCAAAGCTACTCCTATATATACTACTCTTTCGATCTTCTAGTTGGCTCTTCAAGTTTTGGGTATGGGCCTCTGAATCTTGAGTTTGAAGCAGTTATCCTTTTCATTGGGCTTAGCTTTGCTTGCAAAGAAAAAAGGTGAAGTATGCAGGGACTTTGACTCAGGACATTAGTGGTGTCAACGTTAAGTGAAAGTGTGGGTTCGAGAACGTTAGTGACAATCACCTTTTTCACTAACGTTCCTAACCCAAATATGATCACGTTGACTTCAACGTTAGTGGCAATAACGTGACCACTAACTTTGCCTCTTGGTCCTTCACACACGTTATTGGGACTTACTTTTCCCAATAACGTGGAGAGTCCTCCCTTGTCCCTACGTTAGAGTCCATGTCGTTCTCATGAATTCATGTAAAGTGCATAATGTATGCTTGAATCAAGATGTAAGTGAATATCTACCCCAAAACTAGCTTATTTTCTAAGAAAATGCATGAAACTATCCTAAAAACAGTAAAGAAAAGGTTAGTGAAACTGGCCAGAATGCCCTGGCATCACAACACCAAACTTAAAGCTTGCTTGTCCCTAAGCAAGTACTGGAACAAGAGAATGATGAATGGAATGCCAAGAGAAATGAGTCATTCTTGTGGAAGTCATGTTCCTTATTTTATGGTGGTTTCATGCATAGCAACTTAGGTTCATTCCTTTACTGGCTTTCAGACCTTTATCATGTTCTAGAATACTCACTTGATTGCATCCCATGAGACTTTTATTCATTGATCCTTTTGTTGTCAATTCAGGGCTTATTTGTGTTCTTAGGCTAAGTGCTCTATAAGGGGGCAACTCTTTAGAATAAGCTTTCAGCCAACACTCCCCGAACTAGTTGGTTCAAGGTGCTAGGTGTTGAAGCACCCCTAAGGACTTACTTCCACAAGTCTCTCCCCCATACATACACACCACAGGCACATGGTTTGTTTATTTTCTTTCCTTGAGGTCTTGGTGTCCAGCACCTCTTTGGGTTACTAAATGTTCTGTAGCAAAGATTGCTCTTGATAGTGGACTTTCAGCTGATAATCCCGGGTTAGTTAACCCAAGTTACCAGGTGATAAAGCACCCCTGAGAGCTTAGTAATCCAAGCAGATCCTTGGTACAGGAACACCACAGACATATCCCTCAAGACTCAAACCCTTGGTGCCTAGCCTCTTTTCTTGCTATTTTTCTTTTATTCTTCAACTTTGATTGTTCTTTCCCTTTTTCTTATTAGGATCTTGTTATTTAGCTAGTCTCATGGGGTGTGTTCAAGCATATGATTCATGACAGATAGTTGTCTTCCCACCTTGTGGTTGAACCAACTTAGCTAACTTATGACTACACCACAAACTTAGGAACTTACTCCATAGTGTGAACTCCACTCTGGTCTTTTATAAAACACTCATTCTCTTTTCATTTGATTCAAAAGGACAAGCATACAAGTAAGTAAGGAAATGATGCAGTAATGACATTTAGACTAGAAAACACAGCCCTAAGCAATGAAAAACTTAAAAACAGAATTTAAAAGGGTTCCAACTAACGAGTAACTATTAATCAAAAGTGCATTCGGACTTCCAACTTTCAACATTCTAAGTACATGGAATTAAGTAACAATACAACCTTCGGGTGATGGTTTCTAGTTGCCCTCTTTTCGTCATCATCCTAGTCTTTGCTACCTCACTTCCTTGGGTGAAGGTGCACCATTTCCTCATAAGATTCCTGCAAAGTTATTGGAAGTTTCTTGTTCCCAAAGCACTTGAGAAATAGTTAGCTTGCATGTATGCTTGTGACTTCTGAACTTAATTTAGTGTGTGAACACCAAACTTAGTTCTTTGCCCAGTACAAAACCTTGCATATATGCAGAGAACCTCATATCTTGTTATTAACAAAACAATTAAAGTCTAACTACATCTAAGTGGTTTCCCTTGATTGGTTGGAGCTAGCAATGTGCTTTGGGAGTGAAGTGTGATTCTAACTAAGATCCTTTGGTGGAACACCAAACTTAGAATTACACTTTCACTCTTGGATTATTTTGGTGTGGAACACCAAACTTAGCTCCTTGCAATACATGGGAAACAACTTGTGACCTTTATTGAAATAAAAATGAAAAGGAAACTACCTGAGGTTGGGTTGCCTCGCAATAGAGCGCTCTTTTATTGTCGCTAGCTCGACGATTCCTCAATTACTTGAGATGATACTTTACTCTGGGGTTTTCCCCCATGTTGCCCATATAATATTTGAGTCTTTGTCCGTTCACAGTGAACGTTCTCTCTGAACCTTCATCCATGATTTCTATGTGCCCATATGGCGAGACCTTTGTGACAAGGAAGGGTCCTGACCACCTTGACTTGAGTTTGCCAGGGAACAGTCTCAATTTGGAGTTGTAAAGGAGTACTTGTTGCCCCTTTTCAAAACTCCTTGGTGCTAGATGCAGGTCATGTCTTCTCTTCGCCTTTTCTTTATAAATCTTGGCATTTTCATAGGCTTGAGATCTAAATTCCTCCATCTCTTGCAGTTGCAGGATCCTTTTTGCCCCAACAGTAATGCTGTCAAAATTTAGTATCTTGAGAGCCCAGAGAGCTTTATGTTCCAGATCCAGTGGTAAATGACAAGCTTCCATACACCAGTTGATATGGGGACATTCCAAGTGGAGTTTTGAATGCTGTTCTATATGCCCAAAGAGCATCATCCAGCTTCTTTGACCAATCCTTTCTTGATGCACCCACAGTCTTTTCCAGAATCCTCTTTAGCTCTCTGTTGGATATCTCCGTTTGCCCACTTGTTTGGGGATGGTAAGGCGTGGCCACCTTGTGTTTTACCCTATATCGTAGGAGAAGAGCTTCTAGTGGTCTGTTACAAAAATGGCTCGCTCCATCACTGATGAGTGCTCGTGTGTAGTATCCTCCTTTTGTGGTGTCCGAACCTTCCTCATTTAATTTGTCCAATCAATCCCCTTCAATGCTCCTTCTCCTTTTCCTATAAAAATAAGAAAAATTAATATCATTGAGAAATTAAACTTTATGGCTAGAATAATAAAGAAAACGAACTAGATTGTTTATTCATGAACACCAACTAACTAACTAACTATGTATCCTTATATGCACATTGGTGGCACCTTGGGTGACACCAAACTTAGTTTGTAGCACTGTGATGAAAAAGTTTTGTTCAAGGCTCCAAGATTAGCATGCTCTGGTTTGCATTCATGCTCTCTCGGCATGCTTTGAACACCAAACTTATTCTTCACTATATACTGCCTAATAAGGATTTCACCAAGTGTTTGTCAAGTTTGGGTTGGAATTCATGAATATTGACTTATTTACTATTTTCTAAAAGCATATAAAACATGGGTTGCCTCCCATGAAGCGCTTCTTTAGCGTCACTAGCTTGACGTTTCTCCTTCATCATGGAGGTTGATAATGCTTCAAGTCCTCCCCTCTTGCTGTGGACCTATATCCATTGGTTGTATCAATGATCTCTACATGTTCCAAGGAGAGAACTCTGTTGATAGTGAAGACCTTAGGTAACTGAGATGGTACAGTGAGGAGATCAGGGGGGATATCTGGGAAGTAAGCTGAGATCACTTTATCCCCTGGAGAGAAGTCCTCGGTAGGGATCTTCTTGTTCTTCCACTTCCTTTGTACCTTCTTCTTTGTTCCTTGTGATGTTGTCTTACTCTTTGTGACCTCCTCCTCCAAGGAAATGTGGTTACTGATCTCATATGATTCTGGTGGTTTAGGTTCCTCCTGATTTTCTTTGAGCTGTGGCAGTTGCTGTTTGCCTTGTTCATCAATCAAGGGAGTTCCCGTATGTGCTGGTTGTGCTTCAGTGCTTGTTTCTTCCCTCAGTATCTCACTATGATCCTTCCTTGGTTCCTTGTTCTCTTGATCTGTTTCTTGTGAGTGTTTGAAAACAGTGAAGGTGAGCTGTTCATCATGGATCCTCAAGATTAGCTCCCCTCGTTCCACATCTATGAGTGCTCTGGCTGTAGCTAGGAATGGTCTTCCCAATATGATTGGGTGAGTGTGACTCTCTTCCATGTCCAATATGACAAAGTCTGTGGGAAGAAAGTATTTCCCAACCTTTATCAACACGTTTTCCACCACTCCTATTGCTTATTTTTGAGTTTTGTCAGCCAGCCTGATGACTACATCTGTGGGCATTATCTCATTGATCTGCAGCCTCTTCATAAGGGATAAGGGCATTAAGTTGATGCTTGCTCCCAAATCGCAGAGTGCTTTATCAAACATTGTTTCTCCTATGGCACAGGGGATGTGAAAGCTCCCTGGGTCCTTTCTTTTTGTAGGCAACTCTGGTTGAATGAGGGCGCTGCACTCCTTGTTCATCACTATAGTTTGGCCTCCCTTGAGTGAGCTTTTCTTGGGAAGCAGTTCCTTCATATACTTGATGTATGCAGGCATTTGTTGGATGATCTTGATGAATGATATGTTTATATGCAGAGATATAAACAAGTCAAGAAATCTTGAGTATATTCTCTTCTCCACAGCACCATTGAGTAGTTGGGGAAAGGGTGCATAGAGTCTTACCAGCTCCTGTTGTGAAATTTTTGGTTCTTGGTGATCTTTTTCCTTCTTCTCTGCTGAGGTATTTCCAGGTTGTTCTGGCGGCCTGTTTGGCTTGTCCTCAGTCTCCTTATCACTTGTAGTGACCATCTTGCAATCTTCCCATCTTACTTTCTTTGTTTCACCTCTTGGATTTTTCTCTGTGTCACTTGGAAATCCATCTGTAGGTTTGGGAATCTGCTCAGAGAGATACCCCACTTGAGATTCCAACCTCTTGATGGTGTCTCCCTGGTTCTTAAAATTTGCTCGCACTTCCTCTTTGAACACCTTGTTGTCTTGAATCTCTTTGCATATGCCTTCAAGCAGGTTCTCAATCCTTGAGAGTCTGTCATCAGATGATGGTGGGTTGGGGTTGGATGGATGAGAAAGGTTAGTTTGGCCTTGGTAGAAGTGTTGAGAGGGGTAGTTATGTGGGTGTTGATATGGTCTAGGTGTGGCATGTTGGTGAGCTAAATTGTTGGGATTTGGACGTCTTTGATCTAGGCCTTGGTCTTGTTGATTTCCCCACCCAAAGTTTGGGTGGTTCCTCCATCCAGGGTTGTAGGTTTTGGAGTATGGATTATGGTTTTGCCTAGGTGAATTCCCAATGTAGTTGGCTTGCTCCTGACTACCCTCTGCTTCTTCATTCACTTCTTCTTGGGTTATTGATGAGGTGGTGATTGCTGCTACCTGGTTCCTCTCCATCTTCTTTGTGAGGTCAGCTAATTGCTTGGTAATGAGCTTGTTTTGGGCCAGCAGAGCATCTACATTGTTTAGCTCCATCACTCCTCTAGTGTTCCCTCTTTCGGAGGCATAGAAGTAGTCATTCTCTGCTACAGTTTCAATGATATCTATGGCCTTCTCAATGGTTTTCTTCTTGTTCAGAGATCCCCCGGATGAGTGGTCTACTGCTTTCTTTGATTCATAAGAAAGGCCTTCATAGAAAATGTGTAGCTGCACCCATTCATTGAACATATCTGGTGGACATCTCCTTGTTAGGTCCTTAAACCTCTCCCATGCTTCATATAGAGTCTCACCATCCTGCTGCCTGAATGTTTGCACCTCAGCTCTCAGCCTGTTAATCCGTTGAGGAGGATAGAATCTTGCCAAGAATTTGTTTACCACATCTTCCCAGGTTGCTAAACTCTCCTTTGGGAAGGATTCCAGCCATTTAGATGCCTTGTCCTTGAGTGAGAAAGGGAACAGAAGTAGTCTATAGGTGTCAGGATGAACACCATTAGACTTCACAGTATCACATATCCTCAGGAAGGTGGTTAGATGTTGATTTGGGTCTTCTTGGACACTCCCTCTGAATGAACAGTTGTTTGAACAAGGGTGATGAGCTGTGGCTTTAGTTCAAAGTTGTTGAAATGTATGGTTGGCCTTTGGATGCTACTCCCATAGTTTCCTGGGTTTGGGTTGATGTAAGAACCCAGAACTCTTCTCTCTTGCCCAGCATGATTTGCTAGACCCTCTCTGCCATGGTTGTGAGCCTCTTCTTCATGATGGTTATCCATATTCTCCTCCATGTTTGGTTCAAAGTACTCTTCCTCTTTCTCAGCACCAACTACTCTCTTTCCTCTAACTTCCCTCCTTAATCTAAGGAAGGTCCTCTCTGGTTCAGAATCAAAAGAAGTTGAAGCCCCGCTTCTCCTCCCTGTCATACAACCAACAAGGTACAAGCAAGGAAATAGATCCAAAAACTATTCTAAAAAAATGCTGTTAGTGTGAGTGATGCAATATATCAAACAGTTAGTGGGTGAGTGAAACAGAGTGTAAACAACTGAAATAAAGGGGTTAAAGGGATGGGAATACAAAATAACTGAAACCGAAAGTAAAGTGCTCAAACAGAAATTTAAATCAACAGAATAA
>NC_029791.2:85773010-85805342 GCF_000816755.2 Arachis ipaensis
TTGGTAGGATTATAGTCACATATCCATCCAAATCCAATTTGGTCTAGCATGATAAAGCATTTCTAGCATGATCTCTTCATTCCTCTTTCAAGGTTCAGAAGAGATCCAAGTATGAATAGCTTCTTTTCCAAGATAACTACCCAATTGGATGAAGATCGAAAGCTTTCTAGTAAAATCAAGAAAAAAGATAGAAGAAGGAGAATGAAAACTAATATTGATCCATCAAATTACAACAGAGCTCCCTAATCCAATGAAAGGGGTTTAGTTGTTCATAACTCTGGAAGATGAAAACAAAGATGGAGAATACATCATGAAAGTAAAACTAGAAGTGCAGAGAAAGTAAAATACAGAGAGTAGTTCTATGCCAAAGGCTCCCTAAAGTTTCCAACTCCCTAACTAATTCAAAGCTACTCCTATATATACTACTCTTCTGATCTTCTAGTTGGCTCTTCAAGTTTTGGGTATGGGCCTCTGAATCTTGAGTTTGAAGCAGTTATCCTTTTCATTGGGCTTAGCTTTGCTTGCAGAGAGAAAAGGTGAAGTAGGCAGGGACTTTGACTCAGGACGTTAGTGGTGCCAACGTTAAGTGAAAGTGTGGGTTCGAGAATGTTAGTGACAATCAGCTTTTTCACTAACGTTCCTAACCCAAATATGATCACGTTGACTTCAACGTTAGTGGCACTAACGTGACCACTAACGTTGCCTCTTGGTCCTTCGCACACGTTATTGAGACTTACCTTTCCCAATAACGTGGAGAGTCCTCCCTTGTCCCTATGTTAGAGTCCACGTTAAGTAGGTTAACGTGGCTTCTAACGTAGTAATGCCAATCCTTCGAGAACGTTAGTGACACTTACCTTTGTCACTAACGTTCCAATGTGCCCCTGTTTCCCACGTTAGAGTCCACGTTAACTAAGTTAACGGGGCAACTAACGTGGCCATTTATGAGCTTGGTCCAACGTTAGTGACAAAGGGAAGTGTCACTAACGTTGGCGATCAATTGCTCTCTCCACGTTAGCTTCCACGTTAACTAAGTTAACGGGGCAACTAACGTGGCCATTTATGAGCTTGGTCCAACGTTAGTGACAAAGGAGAGTGTCACTAACATTGGCCTTGTTGTCTTCTTCCACGTTAGAGTTCACGTTAACTTAGTTAACGTGACTTTTAACGTAGGTTTATGATAGCTTCGAGGGTGTTATTGGCGATTACCTTTCTCATTAACTTTGCAAGTTAGCACCCATTCCACGTTAGAGGTTACGTTAGTGGGACTAACGTGACTGCTAACGTGGTTCTTCTTTGCTTCCTTTGTCCTGAAATCAAGCAACAAAGTGCATCAAAGTTCTAGTCCAAGTCATGAGTCATGCATCATCCAATTTGTCATATAATTCATGCAAAATTCTCATGAATTCATGTAAAGTGCACAATGTATGCTTGAATCAAGATGTAAGTGAATATCTACCCAAAACTAGCTTATTTTCTAAGAAAATGCATGAAACTACCTTAAAAATAGTAAAGAAAAGGTCAGTGAAACTGGCCAGAATACCCTGGCATCAGTGAGTGATGGCATGGCTTCCACCTACTTAGAGACATAGTCAGTAGCCACTAGTATGTAAAGGTTTGAATTTGAGCAGGGGAAAGGTCCCATGAAGTCAACTTCCCATACATCAAACAACTCTACTTCAAGTATGAAATTTTGTGGAATCTTATGTCTCCTGGATAGATTTCTGGATCTCTGACATCTGTCACATTTTTCAATGACGGATCAGGCGTGTTTGAAAAGAGTGGGCCAATAGGGGCCGCTTTGAAGCGCTTTAGCCGCCTTCCTCTCTCCATTGAAGTGGCTATCATAGTCTGAACTATGAAAATGTCATAATACTCCTTGAATCATTTCCTCAGGGATACATCTCCATATGATGTTGTCAGAACATCTTCTTAAGAGCTATAGGTCATCCCATTTGAAGTATCGAGAATCATGAATAATTATTTTTCTTTGATTCTAATTAAGTTCCATAGGAATGATTCCTAGCCTTGCAGTTAGCCATATCAGCAAACCATGGTATAACCTTAATGGCTAGAATTTGTTCATTTGGAAATTCTTCTTTGAGGGGTATTTGTGGTGCTTGAGTTTCTTCGAGATAGATTCTGGAAAGATGGTCTGCTACTGGATTTTTTATGCCTTTTCTATCCTGAATTTTCACATCAAAATCTTGAAGCAGTAACAGCCATCTTATTAATTTGGGCTTGGCATCCTATTTAGACAAAAGATACTTAAGAGCAGAATGATCAGTGTAGACTATTACTTTTGAAACAATCAGATAAGAACTAAATTTATCAAAAGCAAATACTAGAGTTAATAGTTCTTTCTCAGTTGTTATGTAATTTTTCTATGCGTTGTTCAAAAGACGACTTGTATAGTAAATTTCATGTAATATCTTGTCTTTTTTTTTCCCCTAAAAATGCTCTTATGACATAGTCACTAGCATCATACTTCAATTTAAAAGGCATAGACCAATTAGGAGGAGCAATTATTGGTGCACACACAAGTTTCCCTTTTAAAGTTTCAAAGGCATGGATGCATTCTCTATTAAAAATAAATGGAGCTTCTTTTATTAATAAACTGCTTAGTGGTTTTGCAATTTTTGAAAAATTCTTTGTGAATCTCCTATAAAAGCCTGCATGTCCCAAGAAACTTCTAATGGCCTTCACATTCATTGGTGGTGGTAATTTTTCAATTACTTCCACATTAACTTTGTCAACCTCTATGCCTTTAATTGAGATACGGTGTCCAAGAATAATTCTTTCAGTGACCATGAAATGATACTTTTTCCAGTTTAAAACTTGGTTTGTTTCTTGGCACCTTTTCAAAACTAATGACAAGTGGTGTAGGCAAGTATTTAATATGTCACCAAATACAAAAAAAAAATTATCTATAAATACTTCTATAAATTTTCTATCATATCAGAAAAGATAGAAAACATACACCTTTAAAAAGTGGTGGCTGCATTACATACCCCGAAGGGCATCTTCCGATAGGCAAAAATTCCAATGGGGCATGTGAAAGCCGTCTTTTCTTGATTAAGAGGGTCAACTGTAATTTGGTTGTATCTCTATATCCATCAAGAAAGCAATAAAATGTACGACCAGCAAGCCTCTCCAACATTTAATCAATGAATGGGAGGAAAAAGTGATATTTCCTTGTGGCTAGGTTGAGCCGCCGGTAATCAATGCACATTTTTCAATTGGTGACTATTCTTGTAAGGATAAATTCATCTTTCTCATTAGAAATCACTGTGATTCCTTCCTACTTTGGAGCCAATTATACAAGATTTATCCATGGACTGTCGGAGATGGGATATATGATTCTCGCATCTCAAAACTTTATTACGTCCTTGTGAACCACCTCTTTCATGGTAGGATTGAGTCTTCTATATACTTGCACCACTGGTTTAGAATTTTCCTTAAGTAAGTGGTGCACGAAATTGTGATTCACACTTTTCACAACTCCACACAACTAACCAGAAAGTACACTAGGTCGTCCAAGTAAAAAACCTTACGTGAGTAAGGGTCGATCCCACGGAGATTGTTGGCTTGAAGCAAGCTATGGTCATCTTGTAAATCTCAGTCAGGCAGATTCAATTGGTTATGAGGTTTTGATAATTAAAAGATAAATAAAACATAAAATAAGATAAAGATACTTATGTGATTCATTGGTGGGAATTTCAGATAAGCGTTTGGAGATGCTTTGTTTCTCCTGAACCTCTGCTTTCCTATTGTCTTCTTCCAATCATGCGTGCTCCCTTCCATGGCAAGCTGTATGATCCTCTTGGATGAAAAATACCAGGTACGATCTCTGCACGGCTAATCAATTGTCGAATTTCTCGTCTCGGATGAAAAATACCAAGTACAGCTACTGCACGGCTAATCATCTGTTGGTTCCTGCTAGCGTCAGAATAGGACCCATGTCCTTTTGCACACTGTCACTGCGCCCAACATTCATAAGTTTGAAGCTCGTCACAGTCATCCCTTTCCAAATCCTACTCGGAATACTACAGACAATGTTTAGACTTTTCGGATCTCAGGAATGCTACCAATTAGTTCTAGCCTCTACCTGCCAACTGGTTCTAGCCTCTACCATGAAGATACTAATCTCACAGACTCGGTCCATGTATTAGAGACCCAAGAGATACGCACTCAAGCTGTCGCCCAATGACTACATTGAGATCAGATAGAACGGGAGTGGTTGTCAGTCACGCGTTCATAGGTTTTACAATAATGATGAGTGTCACGGATCACCATATTCTCTCTATTGAAGTACGAGTGAATATCTTAGAATAGAATCAAGCGTGATTGAATAGAAAACAGTAGTACTTGCATTAATTCATGAAGAACAGCAGAGCTCCACACCTTAATCTATGGGGTGTAGAAACTCCACCGTAGAAAATACATAAGTTAAAAGGGTCTAGGCATGGCCGAATGGCCAGCCTCCAAGTCCAAGTCTCCAATCTAAAAATGATCAAAAGATAGATGTGAATACAATAGTACAAAGTGCTATTTATACTAAACTAGTAACTTAGGTTTACAGAAAATGAGTAACTAAGTGCAGATAGTGCAGAAATCCACTTTCGGGGCCCACTTGGTGTGTGCTTGGGCTGAGCATTGAGCTTTACACGTGCATAGGTCATTCTTGGAGTTAAACGCCAGCTTGGGTGCCAGTTTGGGCATTTAACTCCAGTTCTGATGCCAGTTCTGGCATTTTACTCTAGAAAAAGGTCTCAGGTGGGCGTTTGAACGCCAGTTTGGGCCATCAAATCTCGGGAAAGTATGGACTATTATACAATGCTGGAAAGTCCAAGATGTCTACTTTTCAACCTAATTGAGAGAGCAGGAGGGTCAGAATCCAACAACATCTGCAGTCCTTTTTTAGCCTCTGAATCAGATTTTTGCTCAGGTCCCTCAATTTCAGCCAGAAAATACCTGAAATTACAGAAAAACACATAAACTCATAGTAAAATCCAGAAATATGACTTTTGCATAAAAACTAATAAAAATATAATAAAAAGTAACTAAAACATACTAAAAACTATGTAAAAACAATGCCAAAAAGGTATAAATTATCCGCTCATCACAACACTAAAGTTAAATTGTTGCTTGTCCCCAAGAAACTAAAAACAAAATAGGATAAAAAGAAGAGAATATACAATAAATTTCAAAAATATCAATGAAAATTAGTTATAATTAGATGAGCGGGACTAGTAGCTTTTTGCTTCTAAACAGTTTTAGCATCTCAATTTACACTTTGAAGTTCAGAATGATTGGCATCCATAAGAACTCAGAATGCAAATAGTGTTATTGATTCTCCTAGTTCAGTATGTTGATTCTTGAACACAGCTACTTTATGAGTCTTGGCCGTGACCCTAAACATTTTGTCTTCCAGTATTTCCCCCGGATACATAAATGTCACAGACACATAACTGGGTGAACCTTTTCAGATTGTGACTCAGCTTTGCTAGAGTCCCCAGTTAGAGGTGCCCAGAGCTCTTAAGCACACTCTTTTTGCTTTGGACCACGACTTTAACCGCTCAGTCTCAAGCTTTTCACTTGACACCTTCACGCCACAGGCACATGGTTAGGGACAGCTTGATTTAGCCACTTAGGCCAAGATTTTATTCCCTTGGGCCCTCCTATCCACTGATGCTCAAAGCCTTGGATCCTTTTTACCCTTGCCTTTTGGTTTAAAGGGTTACTGGCTTTTTCTTTTTCTTTTTTTTTTGCAAGCTTTGTTTTCACTACTTTTTCTTGCTTCAAGAATCAATTTTATGATTTTTCAGATTATCAATAACATTTCTCCTTTTTCATTATTCTTTCAAGAGCCAACAATTTTAACATTCATAAACAACAAATTCAAAAATATGCAATGTTCAAGCATTCATTCAGAAAACAAAAAGTATTGCCACCACATCAAAATAATTAAACTAATTTTAAGATAGAATTCGAAATCATGCACTTCTTGTTCTTTTGCAAATAAAAAAATTTTTCATTTAAGAAAGGTGAAGGATTCATAGGACATTCATAGCTTTAAGACATAGACACTAGACACTAATGATCATGTAATAAAGACACAAGCATAGACAAAACATAAAGCATAGAATTCAAAAAACAAAAAAAATGAGTACAAGGAAATTAAAGAACGGGTCCACCTTAGTGATGGCGGCTAGTTCTTCCTCTTGAAGATCTTATAGAGTGCTTTAGCTCCTCAATATCTCTTCCTTGCCTTTGTTGCTCCTCCCTCATGGCTCTTTGGTCCTCTCTAATTTCATTGAGGATAATGGAGTGCTCTTGGTGCTCCATCCTTAATTGCCCCATGTTGGAACTCAATTCTCCTAAGGAGGTGTTGATTTGCTCCCAATAGTTTTGTGGAGGAAAGTGCATCCCTTGAGGCATCTCAGGGATTTCTTGATGAGGAATTTTCTCATGCTCTTGTTGATGTCCATGAGTGGGCTCTCTTGTTTGCTCCATCCTCTTTTTAGTGATGGGCTTGTCCTCATCAATGAGGATGTCTTCCTCTATGACAATTCCAGCTGAATTACATAGGTTATAGATGAAATGAGGGAAGGCTAACCTTGCCAAAGTGGAGGGCTTGTCCACCACCTTGTAGAGTTCTAGAGGTATGATTTCATGAACTTCTACTTCCTCTCCATTCATGATACTATGGATGATGATAGCCCGGTCTATTGTAACTTCAGACCGGTTGCTAGTAGGAATAATAGAGCGTTAGATGAACTCCAACCATTCCCTAGCCACGGGTTTGAGGTCAAGCCTTCTTTGTTCAACCGGCTTGCCTCTTGAGTCTCTCTTCTATTGAGCTCCTTCCACACAGATGTCTATGAGGACTTGGTCCAACCTTTGATAAAAGTTGACCCTTCTAGTGAAAGGATGAGGATCTCCTCTCATCATTGGCAAGTTAAATGCAAACCTCACATTTTTCGGACTGAAATCCAAGTAATTCCCCCGAACCATTCTGAGCCAATTCTTTGGGTTCAGGTTCATACATTGATCTTGGTTCTTAGTGATCCATGCATTAGCATAGAACTCTTGAACCATTAAGATTCTGAGTTGTTGGATGGGGTTGGTGAGAGCTTTCCAACCTCTTCTTTGAATCTCACGTCGGATCTCCGGATATTCACTTTTTTTGAGCATGAAGGGGACCTCGGAGATCACCTTTTTCTTGGCCACAACTTCATAAAAGTGGTCTTGATGGGCCTTTGAGATGAATCTCTCCATCTCCAATGACTCAGAAGTGGAAGCAATTGCCTTCTCTTTCCTCTTTCTAGAGGTTTCTCCGGCCTTAGGTGCCATTAATGGTTATGGAAAAACACAAAGCAAAGCTTTTTCCCATACCAAACTTAGAAGTTTTGCTTGTCCTCGAGCAAAAGAAGAAAGAAAGGAGTAGAGGAAGAAGAAATGGAGGAGATAAATGGGTATTTATAGGGTAAGAGATAGAGGGAATTCGGTTATGAAGGGGTAGGGTTGGGAGGGAAATAGTTTGAATTTGAATGGTGAGGTAAGTGGGGTTTTATGATGGATGGATGTGAGTAGTGAAGAGGTTGTGGGGAAGAGGGTAGGATTTGATAGGTGAATGGTGTTTGGGGAAGAGGTATTGATGTGATTGGTCAAGGGTATTTGGGGAAGAGTGTTGTGGAAAGGTGTGAAGAGGAGAGAAGAAGAGGTGGGGTAGGTAGGGATCCTGTGGGGTCCACAGATTTTGAGGTGTCAAGGAATTCTGCTCCCTGTTCCATTCTGGCGTGTAAACGCCCTTAGTGTGCCAATTTTGGCGTTTAACGCCAGCTCTGCTACCTTTCCTGGTGTTAAATGCCAGTCTACTGCCCCTTTCTGGCGTTTAACGCCAGCCAGACACCTTTTTCTAGTGTTAAATGCCAGTCTGTCTGCCAATTCTGGCGTTTAACACCAGCCAGATACCAGACACCCTGTTCTGGCATTAAACGCCCAGAGTGCTGCCCATTCTGGCATTTAACGCCCAGAATGCTGCCAGACTGGGTGTTAAACGCCCATTCAACTATCCTTACTCGCGTTTATACGCTAGTAAACTTGTCCTCCAGGGTGTGCTATTTTTGATGCTGTTTCTAATTTTGCTTTAATTCTGCAGCTATTTTTATGACTTCACATGATCATCAACCTAAAGAAAACATAAAAGGACTATGGAATATAAATAAATATAATTAAATAACATTGGGTTGCCTCCCAATAAGCGCTTCTTTAATGTCAATAGCTTGACAGTGAGCTCTTAGAGAGCTTCACAGAGGCTCAGAGCTTAATGGTGGCCTCTGATAAACCCCATATTTAGGGTTTATCTTGTATTGATCTTAGGGGATTTTATCACCTTTTACCCACATTTATTCAATGAAATAGCATGGTTTCATGATTGTCTCCTAAGTTGTGTTTAAGTGTGAAAACATGCTTTCTAGGCTTTAATTTGATAAATTTAATTCACCTTTGATTCCACTAGATGCCTTGATATGTTTGTTAACTGATTTCAGGTTGAAAAGGCTAGGAATGCATCAAAGGAATGGGGAGGAAAGCATGCAAAGTTGAGAAATCATGGAAAAGCAAGGATTTGGGATAAGATCAACGACGCGCACGCGCAGCAGACGCGTACGCGTGGGTGGAAAATTGTCAAGCGACGCGCATGCGTACTGTACGCGTACTCGCCGATATCCGCACGTGACCCACTTAAAGTGAATCCACTGGTGGCGATTTCTAGGCTTCCCAGGCCCAAATCCAACTCATTTTTGATGCTATTTAACCCAAGGAATGAGAGGAATCAACATACTTTTAGATAATAGTTTAGTTTAGTTTAATTTTTGGAGAGAAAGTTAGTTTTAGAGAGAGAAGCTCTTACTTCTCTCTAGAATTAGGATTAGGATTAGGTTTAGTTCTTAGATCTAGGGTTTAATTCATGCTTTCTTCTACTTTTGCTCTTCAATTCCTTGTTGTTACATTCATTCTTCTTCTATTCTTTTGTTGTAATTTCCTTTATGTTGCTTCTATATTTTGTTGTAGATCTACTCTTGTTCCTTCTCTTTTCTTTCAATTCAATTAGAGGTAATTCATAATAATTGTGTTCTTTTTAAATTGTTGTCATTGATTTCTTGTAATAATTGTTGTTAGATTTTATTCTTGTTGATTGATTTACTATGCTTTATTCTTTTGCTTTCCAGGTGTTTGATAAAATGCTTGGAAGGATTTTAGAGTAGAATTTTATGTTCTTGGCTTGGGAAGGTAACTTAGGAACTCTTGAGTTACTAATGTCCAAGTGATTGATGATTGGGAGCCATTAACTCTAGATCTCACTAATTGAATTGGTGGAGAACTAGGACTTATGGACTTGGATTGATATAGCTCATTTGACTTTCCTTTATTAGTTAGAGGATGACTTAATGGGGTTTATCCTTGCCAATTCTCATGTTGTGGTTAGTGATAGGGATAGAGATCCTTGACCACCAACCCTTGCCAAGGCCTTTTTATGTTTCTCATCCAAAAACCCCAAAACAACTCATAACCAATAACAAGACACTTTGTTGCAATTCCTAGGGAGAATGACCCGAGGTTTAATACTTCAGTTTATAATTTTAAGGGTTTATTTTAGTGACAAACAAATTTTTGTATGAAAGGATTAGTGTTGGTTTACAAACTATACTTGCAACGAGACTTCATTTGAGAAATTCTAAACCGTCAAAAGTCCTTTAATCAGCCTCCCAACAACAAACTTAGAAGTTGAGTGTGGGGGCTCTGTTTGACTCTGTATTGAGAGAAGCTTTTTATGCTTCCTCTCCATGATTACAGAAGAAGATCCTTGAGCCTTAAACACAAGGTAGTCCTCATTCAATTGAAGGACTAACTCTCTTCTGTCCACATCAATCACAGCTCTTGCTGTGGCTAGGAAGGGTCTTCCAAGGATAATGGATTCATCCTCGGCCTTCCTAGTGTCTAGGATTATGAAGTCAGCAGGGATGTACAGGCCTTCTACCTTTACTAAGACATCCTCCACAAGTCCATAAGCCTATTTCCTTGAATTGTCTGCCAACTCTAGTGAGATTCTTGTAGCTTGTACCTCAAAGATCCCTAGTTTCTCCATTACAGAGAGTGACATGAGGTTTATACTTGAACCAAAGTCACACAGAGCCTTCTTAAAGGTCATGGTGCCTATGGTACATGGTATTAAGAACTTTCCGAGATCTGGTTTCTTTGAGGTAATTTTTGTTGAACCAAGGTATTCAGTTCATTCATGAGCAATGGAGGTTCATCCTCCCAAGTCTCATTACCTTTCCGGGATCCGATTTCTTCTGAGGTAATTTCTGTTGAACCAAGGTATTCAGTTCATTGATGAGCAATGGAGGTTCATCCTCCCAAGTCTCATTACCAAATATCTTGGCATTCAGCTTCAGGATTTCTCCTAGATACTGAGCAACTTGCTCTTCAATGATATCTTTATCTTCTTCAGAGGAAGAATACTCATCAAAGCTCATGAATGGCAACAGTAAGTTCAGTGGAATCTCTATGGTCTCTGTATGAGCCTCAGATTCTTTTGGTTCCTCAATATGAAACTCCTTATTGGTTAGTGGACGTCCATTGAGGTCTTCCTCACTGGAATTCACTGCCTTTCCCCCCTCTGTGCATTTGGCCATGTTGGGTATATTGATGGCCTTGCATTCTCTCTTTGAATTCTCTTCTGTATTGCTTGGGAGAGTACTAGGAGGGATTTCAGTATCTCTTTTACTCAGTTGACCCACTTATGCCTCCAAATTTCTGATGGAGGACCTTGTTTTAGTCATGAAACTGATAGTGGTCTTAGATAGATCAGAGACTATGGTTGCTAAGTCAGAGAGGCTCTGCTTAGAATTCTCTGTCTGTTGCTCAGAAGATGATGGAAAAGGCTTGCTATTGCCAAACCTATTTCTCCCACCATTATTATTATTGAAGCCTTGATTAGGCTTCTGCTGATCCTTCCATGAGAAATTAGGATGATTTCTCCATGAAGGATTATAAGTGTTTCCATAGGATTCTCCCATGTAATTTACTTCTTCCATTGCAGGGTTCTCAGGGTCAAAAGCTTCTTCTTCAGAGGAAGCTTCTTTAGTACTGCCGGATGCAGCTTGAATTCCAGTCAGACTCTGAGAAATCATATTGACTTGCTGAGTCAATATTTTATTCTGAGCCAATATTGCATTTAGAGTATCAATCTCAAGAACTCCTTTCTTTTGAGTTGTCCCATTATTCACAGGATTTCTTTCAGAAGTGTACATGAACTGGTTATTTGCAACCATTTCAATGAGTTTCTGGGCTTCTGCAGGCATTTTTTTAGATGAAGAGATCCACCAGCAGAGTGGTCCAATGACATCTTGGACAATTCAGACAAACCATCATAGAATATACATAAGATGCTCCATTCTGAAAGCATGTCAGAAGGACACTTTTTGATCAGTTGCTTGTATCTTTCTTAAGCTTCATAGAGGGATTCACCTTGCTTCTGTCTGAAGGTTTGGACTTTCACTCTAAGCTTGCTCAACTTTTGAGGTGGAAAAAATTTGGCCAAGAAAGCATTGACCAACTTTTCCTAAGAGTTCAGACTTTCTTTAGGTTGTGAGTCCAACCATATCCTAGCTCTGTCTCTTACAGCAAAGGGAAAAAGCATAAGTCTGTAGACCTCAGGATTAACCCCATTGGTCTTAACAGTGTCACAGATTTGCAAGAATTTAGCTAATAACTGATGAGGATCTTCCAATGAAAGTCCATGAAACTTGAAATTCTGCTGCATTAGAGAAACTAATTGAGGATTAAGCTCAAAGTTGTTTGCTCCAATTGCAGGAATTGAGATGCTTCTTCCATAGAAGTTAGAAGTTGGTGCAGTAAAGTCACCAAACATCTTCCTTGCATCTCCACCATTGTTGTTATTTTCGGCTGCCATGTCTTCTCCACCATTGTTGTTAGGTCCTCTCCAGAGTTTTGTGCTTAAGCTTCTCTTAGCTTCCTTTTCAGAGTCCTTTCAGGTTCAGGATCAGCTTCAACAAGAATGTTCTTATCCTTGTTCTTGCTCATATGAAAAAGAAGAGAACAGAAAAGAAGAGAAATCCTCTATGTCACAGTATAGAGATTCCTTTATGTGAGTAGAAGAATAGAAGAATAGAATGAAGAAGGGAGGAGAAGAAGAATTCGAACACAGAGAGAGGGAGAGGGTTCGAATTATAAGTAGAAGAGAAGTGTTAGTAAATAAATTAAATAAATAGAAAGAGATGTGAGAGAGAGTGTATTCGAATTTTAATTTAAAAGAAAAGAAAAATATTTTTTTATTTTAATTATAAGTTAGAATTCGAATTTAAGAAAAGAAATAAAATAAAATTAGAATTTAAAACAATTAGTTAATTAAAAAGAATTTTGAAAAAGTGGGTAATGGTTTTCAAAAATTAGAGAGAGAGAAAAGTAGTTAGGTGGTTTTGAAAAAGATAAGAATTAGTAAACTTTTTTTTTAAAATAAAAACAAACAAGTCAAGTGGTTAATTGAAAAAGATTTGAAAATAAATTTTGAAAAGATAAGATGTTAGAAAAAGATTTTGAAAAGATATGATTGAAATTTATTTTGAAAAAGATTTGAAAAAGAAATTTAAAAAGATTTGATTTTGAAAATTAAAATTGATGACTTGACTAATAAGAAACTAAAAGATATGATTCTAGAATTTAAAGATTGAACCTTTCTTAACAGGAAAGTAACAAACTTGAAATTTTTGAATCAAAACATTAATTGTTAGCAATAATTTCGAAAATTATGAAATAAAAATGAAAAAGATTTGATTTTTGAAAAAGATTTGAAAAGATAACATTTTTAAATTGAAATTTTGACTTGACTAACAAGAAACATCTAAATTTTTAAAATTTTTTACTAAGTCAACCCAAAGATTTCGAAAATTATGAGCAAATAAAGGAGAAGATATTTTTTTTTATTTTTGAATTTTAATAAGAAAAGAGAAAAACAACAAAATGACTCAAGACATAAAAATTTAAGATCAAAACAAATAATGCATACAAGAACACTTTGAATGTCAAGATGAACACGAAGAATACTTTAAAGATCATGATGAACATCAAGAACATATTTTTGAAAAATTTTAAGAAAAGAAACATATACAAGACACCAAACTTAAAAATTTTTAATGTTTAGACACTATGAGTTCGAAAATACACAAGAAAAACAAGAAAAGACACAAAACAAGAAAATTCAAAGATTAAACAAGGAAAATCATCAAGAACAACTTGAAGATCAATGAAGAATACAATGCATATATTTTCAAAAATTAAAGAAAAATCAAAACATGCAATTGATACCAAACTTAAAATTTGACACTAGACTCAAACAAGAAACACAAAATTTTTTGTTTTTATGGTTTTATTAAATTTTTTTGTGTTTTTCGAAATTATTTTGGCAAAAGAAAATAAAGAAATTCAAAATTTTTAATAAGAATTCAAGGATTCGTGCAATGTTAGTCTAAAGCTTCGGTCCAATAGAATTAGATATGGCCAAATGGCTAGCCAAGCTTTAGCATATCAATTACAGACATGTCCTTTCTACAATGGAAAGTGAAAACCTCTGTCCAAAAGATTAGACATGGCTTAACAGCCAGCCAGGTTTCAACATATCTCATGAAACTCTAGAATTCGTTCTTAAAAACTCTGAAGAACATTTTTTTGGAATTTTTCGAAAACTATAATAATTTTTTTCTATTTTTTGAAAATAAAAATAAAAAGCTTAAACATAAAATAAAATTACCTAATCTAAAAAACAAGATGAACCGTCAGTTGTCCAAACTCGAACAATCCCCGGTAACGGCGCCAAAAACTTGGTGCACGAAATTGTGATTCACACTTTTCACAACTTCGCACAACTAACCAGCAAGTGCACTGGGTCATCCAAGTAATAAACCTTACGTGAGTAAGGGTCGATCCCATGGAGATTGTCGGCTTGAAGCAAGCTATGGTCATCTTATAAATCTCAGTCAGGCGGATTTAATTGGTTATGAGGTTTTGATAATTAAAAGATAAATAAAACATAAAATAAGATAAAGGTACTTATGTGATTCATTTGTGGGAATTTCAGATAAGCGTTTGGAGATGCTTTGTTGCTCCTGAACCTCTGCTTTGCTATTGTCTTCTTCCAATCATGCGTGCTCCCTTCCATGGCAAGCTGTATGATCCTCTTGGAAGAAAAATACCAGGTACAATCTCTGCACGGCTAATCAACTGTGGGAATTCTCGTCTCGGATGAAAAATACCAAGTACAGCTACCGCACGGCTAATCATCTGTCGGTTCTTGCTAGCATCGGAATAGGACCCTTGTCCTTTTGTACACTGTCACTGCGCCCAACATTTGCAAGTTTGAAGCTCATCACAGTCATCCCTTCCCAGATCCTACTCGGAATACCACAGACAAGGTTTAGACTTTTCGGATCTCAGGAATGGTTGCCAATTGGTTCTAGCCTCTACCACGAAGATACTAATCTCACGAACTCGGTCTGTGTATTAGAGACCCAAGAGATACGCACTTAAGCTGTCGCCCAACGACTACGTTGAGCTGAGATAGAACGGGAGTGGTTGTCAGGCACACGTTCATAGGTTTGAGAATAACAATGAATGTCACGGATCACCATATTCTCTCTATTGAAGTACAAGTAAATATCTTAGAATAGAATCAAGCGTGATTGAATAGAAAACAGTAGTACTTGCATTAATTCATGAAGAACAGCAGAGCTCCACACCTTAATCTATGGGGTGTAGAAACTCCACCGAGAAAATACATAAGTGAAAAGGGTCTAGGCATGGCCGAATGGCCAGCCTCCAAGTCCAATTCTCCGATCTAAAAATGATCAAAAGATAGATGCAAATACAATAGTACAAAGTGCTATTTATATTAAACTAGTAACTTAGGTTTACAGAAAATGAGTAACTAAGTGCAAATAGTGCAGAATTCCACTTCTGAGGCCCACTTGGTGTGTGCTTGGACTGAGTATTGAGCTTTAGACGTGCATAGGCCATTCTTGGAGTTAAACGCCAGCTTGGGTGCCAGTTTGGGCGTTTAACTCCAGTTCTAGTGCCAGTTCTGGCGTTTTACTCTAGAAAAGGGTCTCAGGTGGGCGTTTGAACGCCAGTTTGGACCATCAAATCTCGGGCAAAGTATGAACTATTATATATTGCTGGAAAGCCCAAGATGTCTACTTTTCAACGTAATTGAGAGCATGTGAATTGTGCTTCTGTAGCTCCAGAAAATCCATTTCGAGTGCAGGAGGGTCAGAATCCAACAACATCTGTAGTCCTTTTTCAGCCTCTGAATCAGATTTTTGCTCAGGTCCCTCAATTTCAGCCAGAAAATACCTGAAATTACAGAAAAATACACAAACTCATAGTAAAGTCCAGGAATGTGATTTTTGCATAAAAACTAATAAAAGTATAATAAAAAGTAACTAAAACATACTAAAAACTATGTAAAAATAATGCCAAAAAGGGTATAAATTATTCGCTCATCAGTAAGATCTTATGCATCACGTGGTAGGACTGATCCCCTATAGATCACTGATTGCCCTCCCAATAACAGTCTTATGACTTTTCAATACTTGCAACTATCCCTTTTCTTCCTCTTGATTTTGGGAGGCATTTATAATCACTGGGTAAGTCTCTTGGTCTCCAAGAAATGTCTATTTGAGGGTGTTGGGTAGAGGTTTTAATTCCAACTTGGGTATTTCCTCTTTTTTCTTGATGTTGTTTGAGAATTCCTTCTCTATTGAACCAGTGCCTGCCAGCTTCTTTTCCTTTTCCTCCTTAGTTTGTTGGGAAGGATTAGTTAGAGCTTTTTTATTGGGCACTTCTTGACTTGATGGACAAGCCAAATTACTTCCTACAACCACTTTTGCTAGTTGCTCGACAATATGCTTCACTTGCCTTTCTAGCTTCTTGATGAAATCTTCATGGTTTATGAAACTTGCCTTTGTCTCTTGCATGAAGTCTTGGGTTTGTTGAATAAATTCGTCAATGAATTTAGGTGGTTTTTCTGCAGTGAGTTCAAAAGAACCTTGTCGTAGCATCTGAATTTCTTGCTGTTGGCAGGTAACATTGGAGTACATTTGTTTTTGATTCCACTAGCCATCATTAGGATATTCCCTTTGTCTAGGAAAGTAAGGATTGTTCCCTAGCCTTGAAGGGTATCCCATATAATAGAATTGTTTGGTGGTAAATAGTTCACATCTTTCTCTCTTATGTGCTCCTCCACACAAATCACACATAGCAATTTGTGAGGCTTGCAAGTATTTCACTTGTGCTGTGAGAGACGTGAGTTGTTGGTGCAGGAATTTATTGACTACTAGAATTATGCCATAGCATTTGATTCCATGTTTTCTTGCACCCATAAACAAGAAAATATCAAATTCACCTTACAGAATAAAGAATAAGGAAAGAAGAAAAGAATTTAAACAAGATAAAGAAAATAAAAGAAAATAAAAAGCACATAAAAGAAAAGGAAAGAACAGAAAATAAAATTAAACAAGATCTAAGTTAGGATTTAACCGGATGTATGTTGTCAATCTCAATTAAACCCCGGCAACGGCGTGATAAATCTACATTTCATGGTATTTATTTGCTTTAATTGGGAGGATTTTATCACCTTTTCCTACATTTATTCACGAAAATAGCATAGTTTTATAAATTCTTCCTAAAATGTGCTTAAGAGTAAAAACATGCTTTTTAGGTCCTAAATTTGCTAATTTTGATTCACTTTAATTCCATTCGATGCCTTGATGTGTTTGATAAAGTGATTTCAGGTTTCCAAGGCAAGTATGGATTGAAGGAGTGAGAAGAAAGCATGTAAAGTCAAGAATTTATGAAGAAATGAAGTTTGGAGTGTTTTACAATCGTGCGTATGCACAAGCATTAATGCGTATACACAACTACAGTTTTTACACCCGTGCGTACATATAAGAATTCGTGCATATGCACAATCACATTTTTACAACCATGCGTACGCATGGTCAGGAATGCATACGCACGAATGCAATCATGTGCCTCATTAAAGAAAACACGATGGGGGCGATTTCTGGAGTTGCCAAAGTCTAATCCAACTCATTTCTGAAGCTATTAAAGGCCAAATTCAAGAAAGATGAGGGGGAGCAATTAGATATAGTTAGAAACATGCTTTAGGTCATATTCTAGAGAGAGAAGCTCTCTCTTCTCTCTAGAATTTATGGTTCTTAGCTTAATTTCTATTCAATTTTAGTCTTTGATTCTTGTTTTAGTATAGTTTCATTTATGTTTTCATGTTTACTTGTTTTGATTCTCTTAGTTTACATTATTAATTTCCCTTTTATGTCACTTTTATATTCATGCATTATTGTTGGATTTGGATTTTCTATTAATGCAATTTGATGTTTCCTTGTTTATTGATATTTAATTGAATTGTTATTATTGTTTTCTTGCATTTGGTAGTTGTAGATTTTATGATTATTTTCATTTTACCATGCCTTATGTTTATGCCTTATAAGTGTTTGATAAAATGCTTGGTTGGATTTTAGAGTAGATTTTGTACTCTTGCTTTGGGTTGGTGAATTGGAAACTCTTGAATTGTCAATTTCTTTTATGATTGGTGATTGAGGATTTCTAGTTGACTTGAATTCCACTAAAGCTAATATTTGATTAGGACTTGTGGACTAGAGTTGACTTTGCTCACTTGACTTTTCTTCAATTGTTAGAGTATAACTAAGTGAGAGCAAATGGCAACTACCATCACAATTGAGGATGATAATGAGGATAGGAATTTCAATTCTCACTCATTGCCAAGGCCTTTCTTAGTTGTCAGCTTATTTTCTTGTCATTTACATTTCTTATCTCTTATTACAAAAAACTCCAAAATATCTCATAACCAATAATATGCACACTTCCTTACAATTCCTTGAGAGACGACCCGATGTTTAAATACTCTCAGTTTTTATTGGTTTGCTTAAGTGACAAACAAATTAAATTTTGATTGAGGGTTGTCTATTGGTTTGGATCTATACTTGCAACGTGATTATTTTGTGAAAATTATAACAGACGATTTTCCTCTATCAAGTTTTTGGTGCCGTTGCCAGAGAATTGCAAATGTGCGCTTGTTATTGGTTATTGTATATATGTTAATATTGTGAATAGTTTGCTTTTGCTTCTTTGTTAGTTTTTGGTAGTTTTAGGAGTTTGTTTTTATTATTTCTTATTATTTTTTTATTTTATTTTCTCTTTTTTACCATGAATTCTCACCCATTTGGCTATGAGTTTGGTTGTAACTACGTTGTAGGAAATGAGAATTTCAATGAGGATATGCATCAAGGATAGAGCAATCAAAAGTGGGAGGAGCCTCAAGCATATGATCAACCTTCATGGCAACAACCTCCTCTAGTGTACTATGAGCATGAGCCATTCCATGATGCATACCAATCCAATGGTTATGGTGGACCTCCTTGCGGTTATCAACCACAACCACCATATGCCTATGAACCCCCTCGTCAACATAGCCCTCAACCACCCAACTCACAAGCCTCGTCTTACCAAGCACCTCTATATGATCCTAATTCATATCCACCATACCAACAACCATATGAGTCATATGAACCATACTTAGAGCCACCAAAATTCCAATACCAATACTCCCAAGAACCACCACCTCCATATACACCACCTCAATACTCTCACCAATATGAACCACTGATGAGCGGATATTTTACACGCTTTTTGGTATCACTTTCATATAGTTTTTAGTAGTTTTTATTTAGTTTTCATTAAGTTTTTATAGATTTTAGTGTTAAACTCACATTTTTGGATTCTACTATGAGTTTTTATGTTTTAGGGCAATTTTAGATATTTTCTGCCTAAAATTGAGGAGCTGGAGCAGAAGTCTGATTCAGAGACAGAGAAAGCACTGCAGATACTGTCTAGATCTGACATGCTTGCATTCGAAAGAGCTTTTTTGAAGCTACAGAAGTTTAAATAGAGCACTTTCAATGGCTATGGAAATATGACTTCCAGAGCTTTCCAGAAATATATAGTACTCTATACCTTACTTCAGATTAGTAGGCCAAAAACTAGCGTCCAACGCCAGCTTCCTGCACCCTTCCAAAGAGCAGCGCCCAAAGAGCAGAGCCCAACGTCCAAAGATCCAGAGAGGACCCCCTAGCTGGCATTCCAGACCCCAGAGACCTCATGGCATGTGGATCTCATCAAAGTTCAGACTAAACACTCACCAAGTGGACCCCAGAAGTAGATTTTAGCACTAAATAGACTGTTTTATCCCTACTAGTCATCTATTTAAGGGATTAGATTTATGTAACTTAAATATCTTTATCATCTTTACAATCATCTTTAACTTTAGAATTCCCCATTAGGGGAGACCTCCCATCAAGGGAGGTCTGCCATTATCTTCATCTTTGTGTTTTTATTTCAGTATGAGTTTCTAAACCTCCTAGGTTGAAGGGAGGAGTCCAGCTGAGTCCTATGAATTAATAAAAGTACCATTTCTTCTTCTTCGATCTATGTCTGATCTATCTCTAAGATGTATATCCTGATCTTCATCGTGATGAACAGGACAATCTAAAAAATTGGCTCTGTTCATCACATTAAGACAAACGTGCCTGACAAACACCTGCGTTTACTTGGGTTTGTGTGAATACTTGGCCGGAAAGCACAAGCCAACAGCTATGGATTTACATCTCTCAGATGGTTAATCCACGATTTCATTAGGGACTTCTCGAGATATCAGTTCAACCGAACACCGGGGAGATTAAGGTCTCCGTGGTATAGGCTAGATCCAAGAAGCAACGTTCTCTGATCCGAAAGATTCTACTTTGTCTGTGGAGTTTTGAGTAGGATCACCAAAGGAATGGATTGCTATGCACTTCAACCTCCATTGGATTGAATACCAAGGGCCTTGGTATTCATTCTGTAGCAGAGGAGATTGGTACGCGAGAATGTGATCTCAACACTTCTGCACATATCCACGTAACTGACCAGCAACTGTACTGGGTCGTCCAAGTAATAAACCTTACGTGAGTAAGGGTCGATCCCATGGAGATTGTCGGCTTGAAGCAAGCTATGGTCATCCTTGAAAATCTCAGTCAGGCGGATTCAAATGGTTATGAGGTTTTGATAATTAAAATATAAATAAAATATAAAATAAGATAAAGTAACTTATGTAATTCACTGGTGGGAATTTCAGATAAGCGTATGGAGATGCTTTGTTGTTTCTGAACCTCTGCTTTCCTATTGCCTGCGTCCAATCATGTGTTACCTCCTTCCATGGCAAGCTGTATGATCCTCTCGAATGAAAACGAATCCATATGCGCTGTCACCGCACGGCTAATCATCTGTCGGTTTTCGCTAGCGTCGAAATAGGACCATTGTCCTTTAGCACACTGTCACTGCGCCCAACATTCGCAAGTTTGAAGCTCGTCACAGTCATTCCTTCCCAGATCCTACTCGGAATACCACAGACAAGGTTTAGACTTTTCGGATCTCAGGATGCTGCCAATGGTTCTAGCCTATACCACGAAGATACTAATCTCACGGACTTTGTCCATGTATTAGATACCCAAGAGAGTATACTCCAGCTGTCGTCCAATGACTACGTTGAACATCATGTAGATCGCTTTGTGGTTGTCAGGCACGCGATCTTGGCTAAGCGAGTAACAAAGATTGGGTGATTGTCATGGGTCACCCCTTCATTCTGACTTAACTGAATTAAGAACGAGAGTATATCTTGGAGAAGAAGTAGGCGTGAATTGAAGGAAAAACAATAGTACTTGCATTAATTCATGAAGAACAGCAGAGCTCCACACCTTAATGTATGGGGATTAGAAACTCCACCGTTGAACATACATAAGTGAAAAAGGTCTGGGCATGGCCGTGAGGCCAACCCCTCCAAACGTAAATTATGGCAAAAATCTTGTCAAAAAGACTAAAGGCATATCAAAAAGACTTAAAATAAATCTCTAAAGGTAGTTTTTATACTAAACTAGTAGCCTAGGGTTACAGAAAATGAGTAACTAAGTGCAGATAGTGCAGAAATTCACTTCCGGGGCCCACTTGGTGTGTGCTTGGGCTGAGCATTGAAGCTTTTTCGTGCTTAGGCTGTTCCTGGAGTTAAACGCCAGCTTTGGTGCCAGTTTGGGCGTTTAACTCCAATTCTGGTGCCTGTTTGGGTGTTTTACGCCAAGATATTTTAGGCTGAATTTGAATGCCAGTTTGGGCCATCAAATCTCGGGCAAAGTATGGACTATTATATATTTCTGGAAAGCCCAAGATGTCTACTTTCAAATTCAATTGAGAGCGCGCCAATTGGGCTTCTGTAGCTCTAGAAAATTGATTTCGAATCCAGCAAGGTCAGAATCCAACAACATCTGCAGCCCTTTTTCAGCCTCTGAATCAGATTATTGCTCAGGTCCCTCAATTTCAGCCAGAAAATACCTGAAATCACAGAAAAACACACAAACTCATAGTAAAGTCCAGAAATGTGATTTTTGCATAAAAACTAATAAAAATATAATAAAAAGTAACTAAATCATAATAAAAACTATGTAAAAACAATGGCAAAAAGGGTATAAATTATCCGCTCATTACAACACCAAACTTAAATTGTTGCTTGTCCCCAAGCGACTGAAAACAAAATAGGATAAAAAGAAGAGAATATACAATGAATTCCAAACTTATCAATGAAGATTAGTTTTAATTTGATAAGCGGGACTTGTAGCCTTTTTGCTTCTGAACAGTTTTGGTATCTCACTGTATCCTTTGAAGTTAAGAATGATTGGCATCTATAGGAACTCAGAATTCAGAAAGTGTTATTGATTCTCTTAGTTCAGTATGTTGATTCTTGAACACAACTACTTTATGAGTCTTGGCCGTGACCCTAAGCATTTTGTTTTCCAGTATTACCACCGGATACATAAATGCCGCAGACACATAACTGGGTGAACCTTTTTAGATTGTGACTCAGCTTTGCTAGAGTTCCCAGTTAGAGGTGTCCAGAGCTCTTAAGCACACTCTTTTTTTGCTTTGGACCACGACTTTAACCGCTCAGTCTCAAGCTTTCACTTGACACCTTCACGCCACAAGCACATGGGTAGGGACAGCTTGGTTTAGCCGCTTAGGCCAGGATTTTATTCCTTTGGGCCCTCCTATCCATTAATGCTCAAAGCCTTGGATCCTCTTTACCCTTGACTTTTGGTTTAAAGGGTTATTGGCTTTTTCTGCTTGCTTTTTCTTTTTCTTTCTTTTTCTTCTCTTTTTTTCTTTATTTTTTTCGCCATTTTTTTTCTGCAAGCTTTTCACTGCTTTTTCATGCTTCAAGAATCAATTTTTTGATTATTAAGATTATCAAATAACATTTCTCCTTTTTTTTATTCTTTCAAGATCCAACAATTTTAACATTCATAAACAATAATATAAAAAATATGCACTGTTCAAGCATTCATTCAGAAAGCAAAAAGTATTGCCACCACATCAAAACAATTGACTAATTTCAAGATATAATTCGAAATCATGTACTTCTTGTTCTTTTGCAATTAAAAAACATTTTTTATTTTAAGAAAGGTGAAGGATTCATAGGACATTCATAGCTTTAAGACATAGACACTAGACACTAATGATCATGTAATAAAGACACAAACATAGACAAAACATAAAGCATAATTTTCGAAAACTGAAAAAATAAGAACAAGGAAATTAAAGAACAGGTCCACCTTAGTGATGGCGGCTTGTTCTTCCTCTTGAAAATCTTATGGAGTACTTGAGCTCCTCTATTTCTCTTCCTTGCCTTTGTTGCTCCTCCCTCATGGCTCTTTGGTCTTCTCTAATTTCATGGAGGAGGATGGAATATTCTTGGTGCTCCATTCTTAGTTGTCCCATGTTAGAACTCAATTCTCCTAGGGAGGTGTTGACTTGCTCCCAATAGTTTTGTGGAGGAAAATGCATCCCTTGAGGCATCTCAGGGATTTCATGATGAGGAATTTCCTCATGCTCTTGTTGAGGTCCATGAGTGGGCTCTCTTGTTTGCTCCATCCTTTTCTTAGTGATGGGCTTGTCCTCTTCAACGAGGATGTCTCCCTCTATGACAATTCCAGCTGAATTGCATAGGGTACAGATGAGATGAGGGAAGGCTAACCTTGCCAAAGTAGAGGGCTTGTCCGCCACCTTGTAGAGTACTAGGGATATGATCTCATGAACTTCTACTTCCTCTCCATTCATGATACTATGGATCATGATAGCCTGGTCTGTTGTAACTTCAGACCGGTTGCTAGTAGGAATGATAGAGCGTTGGATGAACTCCAACCATCCCCTAGCCACGGGTTTGAGGTCAAGCCTTCTTAGTTGAACCGGCTTGCCTCTTGAATCTCTCTTCCATTGAGCTCCTTCCACACAAATGTGCATGAGGACTTGGTCTAACCTTTGATCAAAGTTGACCCTTCTAGTGAAAGAGTGATGATTTTCTTGCATCATAGACAAGTTGAATGCCAACCTTACATTTTCTGAACTGAAATCCAAGTAATTCCCCCGAACCATTGTGAACCAATTCTTTGGGTTCGGGTTCACACTTTGGTCATGGTTCTTAGTGATCCATGCATTGGCATAGAACTCTTGAACCATTAAGATCCCGACTTGTTGAATGGGGTTGGTGAGGACTTCCCAACCTCTTCTTCGAACTTCATGTCGGATCTCCGGATATTCGCTCTTTTTGAGCTTGAAGGGGACATCGGGGATCACCTTTTTCTTGGCCACAACTTCATAGAAGTGGTCTTGATGGACCTTTGAGATGAATCTCTCCATCTTCCATGACTCGGAGGTGGAAGCAATTGTCTTCCCTTTCCTCTTTCTAGAGGTTTCTCCGGCCTTAGGTGCCATTAGTGGTTATAGAAAATAAAAAGCTTTAGGTTTTCCCACACCAAACTTAGAATGGTTGCTCATCCTCAACTAAAAAAGATGAAAGAAAGTAGTAGAAGAAGAAGAAATGGAGGAGATGGAGGGGGTGTGAATTTGGCCAAGGGGGTAGTAGTGTATATGTTGTGTGAAGATGAAGGTGGTAAGGAGGGTTATTTATAGGGTAAGGGAGAGAGGGTAGCCATGTATGAGGGGTTGGGTTTGGGAGGAAAATGGTTTGAATTTGAATGGTGAAGTAGGTGGAGTTTAATGATGGATGGATGTGAATGGTGAAGAGGTTGTAGAAAAGAGGGTAGGATTTCATAGGTGAGCGGTGTTTAGGGAAAAGGTTTTGATGGGATTGGTCAAGGGTGTTTGGGGAAAAGGTTTTCTGGAAAGGTGTGAAGAGGAGAGAAGAAGAGGTGGTGTAGGTGGGGATCCTGTGGGGTCCACAGATCCTGAGGTGTCAAGGAATTTGAGTCCCTGCACCATTCTGACGTTCAAACGCCCATTGTGTGCCAAATCTGGCGTTTAACGCCAGCTCTTCTACCTTTCCTGGCATTAAATGCCAATCTGCTGCCCATTTCTAGTGTTAAATGCTAGCCAGATGCCCATTTCTGGCGTTTAACGCCACCCAGATGCCAGTCAGCCCTTTCTGGCGTTAACGCCCAGAGTGCTGCCCATTCTGGTGTTTAACACCCAGAATGCTGCCAGGCTGCGCGTTAAACGCCCATTCTACTATACTTACTGGCATTTAAACGCTAGTAAGCTTGTCCTCCAGGGTGTGCTATTTTTGATGCTGTTTTTTATTCTATTTTTGTGACTTCACATGATCATCAACCTAAAGAAAACATAAAATAACAATGGAAAATAAATAAATATAATTAAATAACATTGGGTTGCCTCCCAACAAGCGCTTCTTTAATGTCAATAGCTTGACAGTGAGCTCTTAGAGAGCTTCACAGAGATTTAGAGCTTAATGATGGCCTCCCAACACCAAACTTAGAAGTTGAGTGTGGGGGCTCTGTTTGACTCTGTGTTGAGAGAAGCTTTTCATGCTTCCTCTCCATGGTTACAGAAGAAGATCCTTGGGCTTTAAACATAAGGTAGTCCTCATTCAATTGAAGGACTAGCTCTCCTCTATCCACATTAATCACAGCTCTTGCTGTGGCTAGGAAGGGTCTTCCTAGGATGATGGATTGATCCTCACCCTTCCCAGTGTCTAGGATTATGAAATCAGTAGGGATGTACAGGCCTTCAACCTTCACCAAGACATCCTCTACAAGTCCATAAGCCTGTTTCCTTGAATTTTCTGCCATTTCTAGTGAGATTCTTACAGCTTGCACCTCAAAGATCCCTAGTTTCTCCATTACAGAGAGGGGCATGAGGTTTATCCCTGACCCCAGGTCACACAGAGCCTTCTCAAAGGTCATGGTGCCTATGGTACACGGTATTAAGAACTTTCCAGGATCTTGTTTCTTCTGAGGTAATTTCAGTTGAACCAGATCATTTAGTTCATTAATGAGCAATGGGGGTTCATCCTTCCAAGTCTCATTACCAAATAACTTGGCATTCAGTTTCATGATTCCTCCTAGATACTGAGCAACTTGCTCTTCAACAATATCTTCATCCTCTTCAGAGGAAGAATATTCATCAGAGCTCTTGAATGGCAATAGTAAGTTCAGTGAAATCTCTATGGTCTCTATATGAGCCTCAGATTCCTTGGGTTCCTCATTAGGGAACTCCTTGGAGGCCAGTGGACGTCCGTTGAGGTCTTCCTCACTGGAAATCACTGCCTTTCCTTCCTCACTAGGTTCGGCCATGTTGGTTATATTTATGGCCTTGCACTCTCTTTTTGGATTCTCTTCTGTATTGCTTGGGAGAGTACTAGGAGGGATTTCAGTAACTCTTTTACTCAGCTGACCCAATTGTGCCTCCAAATTTCTAATGGAGGACCTTGCTTCACTCATGAAACTGAGTGGTCTTAGATAGATCAAAGACTACAGTTGCTAAGTAAGAGTGGCTCTGCTTAGAATTCTCTGTCTGTTGCTGAGAAGATGATGAAAAAGGTTTGCTATTGCCAAACCTATTTCTCCCACCATTATTGTTACTGAATCCTTGATTAGGCTTCTGTTGATCCTTCCATGAGAAATTTGGATGATTCCTCCATAAAGGATTATAGGTGTTTCCATAGGATTCTCCCATATAATTCACCTCTTCCATTGCAGGATTCTCAAGGTCATCGGCTTCTTCTTCAGAGGAAGCTTCCTTAGTATTGCCTGTTGCAGCTTGCATTCTAGACAGACTCTGAGAAATCATATTGACTTGCTGAGTCAATATTTTGTTCTGAGCCAATATTGCATTTAGAGTATCAATCTCAAGAACTCCTTTCTTCTGAGTTGTCCCACTATTCACAGGATTCCTTTCAGAATGAACTGGCTATTTGCAACCATTTCAATGAGTTCCTAGGCTTCTGCAGGTGTCTTCTTCAGATGAAGAGATCCTCCAGCAGGGTGGTCCAATGACATCTTGGACAATTCAGACAGACCAACATAGAATATACATATGATGCTCCATTCTGAAAACATGTCAGAAGGATACCTTCTGATCAATTGCTTGTATCTTTCCCAAGCTTCATAGAGGGATTCACCTTCCTTCTGTCTGAAGGTTTGGACTTCCACTCTAAGCTTGCTCAACTTCTGAGGTGGAAAGAATTTGGCCAAGAAAGCATTGACCAACTTTTCCCAAGAGTTCAGGCTATCTTTAGGTTGTGAGTCCAACCTTGTCCTAGCTCTGTCTCTTACAGCAAAGGGGAAAAGCATAAGTCTGTAGACCTCAGGATTAACCCTATTGGTCTTAACAGTGTCACAGATTTGTAAGAATTCATGTAAGAACTGATGAGGATCTTCCAATAGAAGTCCATAAAACTTGCAATTCTGCTGCATTAGAGAAACTAATTGAGGCTTAAGCTCAAAGTTGTTTGCTCCAATTGCAGGAATTGAGATGCTCCTTCCACAGAAGTCAGAAGATGGTGCAATAAATCACCAAGCATCTTCCTTACATCTCCACCATTGTTGTTGGGTTCGGCCATCTCTTCTTCTTTTTCGAAAAATTCTGTCAGGTCCTCTCCAGAATGTTGTGCTTTAGCTTCTCTTAGCTTCCTCTTTAGAGTCCTTTCAAGTTTTGGATCAGCTTCAACAAGAATGTTCTTATCCTTGCTCCTGCTCATATGAAAAAGAAGAGAACAAAAAAGAAGAGGAATCCTCTATGTCACAGTATAGGGATTTCTTTATGTGAGTAGAAGAATGAGAAGAGAAAAATTCGAACACAGAGAGGGAGAGAGGGTTCGAATTTTAAGAAGAAAAGAAGTGTTAATGATTAAATGAATAAATAGAAAGAGATGAGAGAGAGAAGAATTCGAATTTTAAATTAAATTTTGAAAAGATAGGAAGTTACAAAAGGATTTTGAAATTGATTTTGAAAAATATATGATTGAAATTTATTTTGAAAAAGATTTGAAAAGGAAATTAAAAAGATTTGATTTTTGAAATTAAAGTTGATTACTTGACTAATAAAACACTAAGAGATATGATTTTAGAATTTAAAGCTTGATCCTTTCTTAATAGGCAAGTAACAACTTGAAAATTTTTTAATCTAAACATTAAATGTTAGCATTAATTTCAAAAATATGAAATAAAAATAAGAAAAAGATTTTGAAAATAAATTTTGAAAATTTTCGAAAATAGTAAAAAAATGAAAAAGATTTGATTTTTGAAAAAGATTTGAAAAAGATAGAATTTTTAATTTGAAATTTTGACTTGACTAACAAGAAACAACTAAATTTTAAAAGTTTTTGACTAAATTAACTCAAATATTTGAAATTTATGAGTAAAATGAGGGAAAGATATTATTTTTTATTTTTGAATTTTTAGTGAGGAGAGAGAAAAACACAAAAATGAAACAAAACATAAAAATTTAAGATCAAAACAAAAATGCATGCAAAAACACTTTGAATGTCAAGATGAACACCAAGAACTTATTTTTGAAAAATTTTTAAGAAAAGAAACACATGCAAGACACCAAACTTAAAAATTTTTAAACTTTAGAAAATAAGAATTCAAAAATGCATATGAAAAACAAGAAAAGACTCAAAACAAGAAAATGTAAAGATCAAATAAGGAAAATCATCAAGAACAACTTGAAGATTATGAAGAACACATGCATGAACTTTCAAAAATTTAAAGAAAGATTAAAAAGATGCAATTGACACCTAACTTAAAATTTGACACACGACTCAAACATGAAACACAAAATTTTTGGTTTTTATGGTTTTATTAATTTTTTTTTTTCGAAATTATGTTGGAAAAAGGAATTAAAAAGATACAAAATTTCTAATAAAAATTCCAAGAATCATGCAATGTTAGTCTAAAGATTCGGTCCAAAAATTTAGACATGGCATAATAGCCAGCCAAGCTTTATGTGAAAGCTTCGGTCCAAAAGATTAGACATGGCCAATGGCCAGCCAAGTTTCAGCAGAGCATTACATACAACAGCCAAATTGATGGGAATAAAAAATCTCCTGTAATGATTGATAATGAGAAAACTTGTCTCTCAACAAATTTTTCTTCGGCAAGTATACCGAATTGTCGTCAAGTAATAACTCATAAAAGAGTGAGGTCGAATCCCACAGAGATTAATGGATTAAGCAATCAATGGTTGATTAATTATCCTAGTTAGACGAATCATATTGGAGTGAAAAGTAACAAGGAAATGTAAATTGCATGAATGTAAAGGAAAAATTATAAAGTGCAGAAAAGTAAAATGGTAAGAAAAGTATATATAAGAACTAAAAATAAAATGAACATTGGGATCAAGAGATATTGCAATCCTCCGGATCAAGTTCATTCTCATCTCTTCCTCAATCAATGCATTCATTGATCTCCTTGGCAATCTTAAGTGATTGGATCCCAATTCCTTGGCAATCCAATCTCTCTAAACTTGAACAATTTCCCAATTCCTTGATTTAATTGCTCATGGGAAGAGATGAAGTTTGGTCACTGATTATACCACACACATTCATAGATCAAAGTATTGGTAGGATTAAATGTCACAATATCCATCCAACCCCCAATCTAATCCAATGTGAGAGAGCATTTCTAGCATGATTTTCTCATTCCTCTTCCAAGGTTCAGAGGAAATCCAAGTATGAGCAATTTCTCTTCTGAGACAATTACCCAATTGGATGAAGATCGAAAGCTCTCTAGTAAAATCAAGAGAAAAGAAAGAAGAAGAAGAATAAGAACTACAATTGATCCATTAAATCACAATAGAGCTCTCTAACCCATTGAAAACAGTTAGTTGATCATTGCTCTACCAAAATAGAAAAGAAAGAAAGTGCAAAAAAGTAAAGATGAAGATTAAAACTAAAATTAAAACTTTAAAATTCATAAATAAAATTACAACTAAAACAAAACTACTCCTAAGGAAGAAAAGAAGAGAAAAGGAAGAAGAGTGTAGGAGGGGAGGGGTCCGAAGACCCACTCCCCTTGGAGTGTGCCCATTCACAGAAGTTCAAATTGGTCTTCACTCTCTCCCCCTTCCTTCAATTCTCCATTCCCAAATTTTCTCAATGTAGAAACTAAGGCCTTTTTATAGGCTCTCCTAAATTACAAAATGAAATGAAATTAAAAGCAAATTATAATGAAATGAAAATTAACTATTCTAAATGCTTCTTGTGGCCTTGATTGGTTGACAATTGTGGGCTTGCTTGCTTGAGCTTTTAAGTGGACTTGAGAGAGAAGTAAATCAAATTGAGGTCTAGGGTGACTTGGCTTTATTGCTTCCGTTAGCCACACTAATGCTACAAGTGTGGCGTTAGTGCTAAAGTTAGTGTGGCTAACGTCACACTTGCTACCCAGTTGGTGTTTTTGGGGCTTAAAAGATGCCTGTAGTTTGTGCTCCAATTTTATGCCCACTATAAGGTATTATATATCGTTGGAAAGCTCTGAATGTCAGATTTCTAACGCAACTAGAATCACCTCAATTGGACCTCTGTAACTCAATTTATGCTCCTTTGAAGGTGACAGGGTCGCTGGCATAGTCGCTAGCGTTACTGGAAAAAGTGAGTCACAATAACGTTAGCGATCAGGGGATGAATATTGCCAGGTTCTGATGTTCAAACTTAATGTCCACCCCATACTATTATATATTGTTGAAAAGCCCTGGATGTCTACATTCCAACGCCTTTGGAAGCGCATCATTTAAAGCTCTACAGCTCGAGTTACATTTCTTGGAAGGTGAAGAGGTCAGCTGGCCTTACTACAGGTTGATACCATGTTCATCTTTGCACTTTCGGGGCAGGATTTCTCCCTCAAATTTAGTGTCCACCATGTAGTGCCATATATTCTTGGAAAGCTCTGGAATCCTACTTTCCAACGCCACTGAAATCACCTCATTTGGAACTTTGTGGCTCAAGTTATTCTTGTTTGAAGAAGGCATGGTCAGGCTGCCAGGTGAGATCTTTGCCCACGTTAATGTCCACGTTAGTGTAACTAACGTGGGTCTTCCTTTGCTTCGCAAACATTAGTGGCACTCACTTTTTCCACTAACTTTGGCGTTTCCCTTTCCTTCCACGTTAGTTCCCACGTTAATGTAACTAACATGGAAGCTAACGTGGGTCTTCTTTTGCTTCGCTAGCATTATTGGCACTCACTTTTGCCAATAACGCTGCTCCTTCTTCAAAGTTAATGCCATTAACTTTCTCACTAACGTTGGGGCTTCTCTTTTCTTCCACGTTAGTGGAGCTAATGGGGTTGCTAACGTGGGTCTTCTTCCCTTTTGCTAACGTTAGTGGCGTTAACATTCTCACTAACTTTCCAAGCTTTCCTTCCTTCCACTTTAATGGCCACGTTAGTGGCGCTAACGTAGCCACTAACATGGCTCTTCTCTGCTTCTTTTGGTCTGAAATCAAGCAAACAAAGTGTATCAAAGTAACATACAAGATAAACTTCATTATACTAAGTGTGCTAATAATGCTCAAAATTAAAACTTCACTTAGTGTGATCTATTTCATCATATTTACCATGTATATTAGCTAAAATTCACCTATGCTTGAGATTTTGTTTCATGCAGAGATTATTCATGCTTTTGCTCCTTTATCAACAGAAATTGTATGAAAACTGAATAAAAATCTACTGAAAAAGCATAGAAAAATAGGCCATAATGCCCTGGCATCAATGATAAGTGGAAGCCTCGGTCCAAAAGAATTTAGACATGGCCTAGCAGCCAGCCAGGCTTCACATATCATCTGAAACTCTAGAATTCATTCTTAAAAATTTTGAAGAATAAAATAAAATTTTTGTATTTTTTTTTGAATTTTTCGAAAATAAAAAGCTTAAAAATAAAATAAAATTACCTAATCTGAGCAACAAGATGAACCATCAGTTGTCCAAACTCGAACAATCCCCGACAACAGCGCCAAAAACTTGGTACGCGAGAACGTGATTAACACTTCTGCACATCTCCGCGTAACTGACCAGCAAGTGCACTAGGTCGTCCAAGTAATAAACCTTACGTGAGTAAGGGTCGATCCCACGGAGATTGTCGGCTTGAAGCAAGCTATGGTCATCCTTGTAAATCTCAGTCAGGCGGATTTAAATGGTTATGAGGTTTTGATAATTAAAATATAAATAAAATATAAAATAAGATAAAGTAACTTATGTAATTCACTGGTGGGAATTTCAGATAAGAGTCTGGAGATGCTTTGTTGCTTCTGAACCTCTGCTTTCCTATTGCCTTCTTCCAACCATGCGTTACCTCCTTCCATGGCAAGCTGTATGATCCTCTCGGATGAAAACAAATCCATATGCGCTGTCACCGCACGGCTAATCATCTGTCGGTTCCTGCTAGCGTCAGAATAGGACCATTGTCCTTTTGCACACTGTCACTGCGCCCAACATTCGCAAGTTTGAAGCTCGTCACAGTCATCCCTTTCCAGATCCTACTCGGAATACCACAGACAAGGTTTAGACTTTCCGGATCTCAAGAATGCTACCAATGGTTCTAGCCTATACCACGAAGATACTAATCTCATGGACTCGGTCCATGTATTAGATACCCAAGAGAGTATACTCCAGCTGTCGTCCAATGACTACGTTGAACATCATGTAGATCGCTTTGTGGTTGTCAAGCACGTGATCTTGGCTAAGCGAGTAACGAAGATTGGGTGATTGTCACGGGTCACCCCTTCATTCTGACTTAACTGAATTAAGAACGAGAGTATATCTTGGAGAAAAAGCAGGCGTGAATTGAAGGAAAAACAGAAGTACTTGTATTAATTCATGAAGAACAG
>NC_029791.2:85808862-85817044 GCF_000816755.2 Arachis ipaensis
TATGATCCTCTCGGATGAAAACAAATCCATATGCGCTGTCACCGCACGGCTAATCATCTGTCGGTTCCTGCTAGCGTCAGAATAGGACCATTGTCCTTTTGCACACTGTCACTGCGCCCAACATTCGCAAGTTTGAAGCTCGTCACAGTCATCCCTTTCCAGATCCTACTCGGAATACCACAGACAAGGTTTAGACTTTCCGGATCTCAAGAATGCTACCAATGGTTCTAGCCTATACCACGAAGATACTAATCTCATGGACTCGGTCCATGTATTAGATACCCAAGAGAGTATACTCCAGCTGTCGTCCAATGACTACGTTGAACATCATGTAGATCGCTTTGTGGTTGTCAAGCACGTGATCTTGGCTAAGCGAGTAACGAAGATTGGGTGATTGTCACGGGTCACCCCTTCATTCTGACTTAACTGAATTAAGAACGAGAGTATATCTTGGAGAAAAAGCAGGCGTGAATTGAAGGAAAAACAGAAGTACTTGTATTAATTCATGAAGAACAGCAGAGCTCCACACCTTAATCTATGGGGTGTAGAAACTCCACCGTTGAACATACATAAGTGAAAAAGTTCTGGGCATGCCCGTGAGGCCAGCCTCTCCAAACATAAATTATGGCAAAAAGCTTGTCAAAAAGACTTAAAATAAATCTCTAAAAGTAGTTTTTATACTAAACTAGTAGCCTAGGGTTACAAAAAATGAGTAACTAAGTGCAGATAGTGCAAAAATCCACTTCCGGAGCCTACTTGGTGTGTGCTTGGGCTGAGAATTGAAGCTTTTTTGTGTTTAGGCTGTTCCTGGAGTTAAACGCCAGCTTTGGTGCCAGTTTGGGCGTTTAACTCCAATTCTGGTGCCAGTTTGGGCGTTTTACGCCAAGATGTTTTAGGCTGAATTTGAATGCCAGTTTGGGCCATCAAATCTGGGGAAAAGTATGAACTATTATATATTTCTGGAAAGCCCAAGATGTCTACGTTCCAACACAATTGAGAGCGCACCAATTGAGCTTCTGTAGCTCCAAAAAATTCATTTCGAATGCAGCAGGGTCAGAAGCCAACAGCATCTATAGTCCTTTTTTAGCCTCTGAATCAGATTATTGCTCAGGTCCCTCAATTTCAGCCAGAAAATACCTGAAATCACAGAAAAATACACAAACTCATAGTAAAGTCTAGAAATGTGATTTTTGCATAAAAACTAATAAAAATATAATAAAAAGTAACTAAATAATAATAAAAACTATGTAAAAACAATGCCAAAAAGGGTATAAATTATCCGTTCATCAGAGATCAAAGACCATTGGTGTGGCTTTGATCACTTACAACCTGGCATAGAAAAAGATCATTCACAAGCAAAGAAGACGGTAGTACCAGAGTTATTTCAGAAAGACAAAGCAACTCCAACTCTCAACTCTATTCCATTCATAACATTCCTAATAGGTAACTTCTTAATAGCTAATTTACACCTACTTCTGATTCTGCATGACTAAGACCTGCAAGACAACCATAAGCTTATTTCAAGCCACAATCCTCGTGGGATCGACCCTGACTCGCTCAGGTATTACTTGGATGACCCAGTGCACTTGCTGGTACTGCTGCTGTTGTATGAAATAGTGTGGGTTAAGCGTACAAGCACAACCAACCACCTTCCTATTATAAGCATTTTCTCCCAAACAATTAACGATCTTCTTCACCTCAAACACTCATGGATGATTCTCTCATTTCATTACTTCATGAGCAATGTGAAGCTCAAATGAGGCAATTAGAATTCTTGGCTACCTTGACTGAGGTAGTAAAAAATTTAGCCACCCAATGTTTAGATACTCAAAGCACTCCCATAGTCACATGTGGAGAATCAGATGAATAGAAGATTATGGAAGAGAGATTAGAAACTCCGGCGGAAATGAGGAATGGGACTTTGTATTAGAACAATTGGAGGAAGCCGTAATTATTGAAGAGGAAGAAGTGGTTGAAGACTTAGGAGATGTTGAAAGTCCATGGGAATTTAAAGTTGTAGAGCCCTCTAAGTTTGAGGAGGTTGATCAAGAGATGGATTCAATCATTGATAAGTTTTTATCTATACTAACTAATCACCTCAATGATTATATTGAATCCTCTCCCATTGGACATGAAATAGAGGTCAAAGAAGAAGGTACACAACCTCCAAGACCCTTGGTAAGCAATGAAGAAGAGATTGAATTGGAAGAGAGTTGCCAAGAGGTGGAGGTAAGTTAAGAAGAGCACAAGAGAATGGAACTTGCAAGACCATTGGAAACACCTTTTCCCAAGCCATCACCATCCATTCTTTCATTCAAGTAGGTAAATCTCTTATCCCTAAGCTTTCTTATTCCACTTGAATATGGTTTCCTTAAGACGAATGGTTGACTTAGAGCTCTTTGTGGCTTTAAGAGCAAAAGGGAGATGGTTAGTGGTTGGAAACACCATTCTAGGTTCATTATGGTTGCATGTTCAAAGTCTAAATGCAAAGATTGGTGTAGAACAAGATTGCTTGGGTCTAGAAAGTTATTTGAGTGCTTGAGTGAGGATTCCAAGGCTATACCACCTAAGTGAAACCACAAGGATCAACTTGAAGACGGGTGCGAAGATAAGATATGGGATCCAGGATTATAATATGAATGTCAACTTTGGGAGCTCATATCCTGTTAAGAACTTCATCAGCCCTTGGTGAAATCAGTTGGAAATTCTGACAACCACTTGAAGATCAAACATTCTTGGAAGTTCAAGGATGAGTACAAGCAGAAGCCATTATGACAAGGAGCTTACCAAAATATCTAACTTAAGGATTTTAACTAAAAGTGCTAGGTGGGAGACACCCCACCATGGTAAACTCTTTCCATTATCTTGTATATATAGTTGATGAATGAATTGAGTCACCATTGTTATGTACTTTCTTTCTTTTACTCTTGTATATATTGCCTTAGATGTTAGTTTGTTTGATTAGCTTTGTGCTTTAAGTGTAGGTTACTTGTTTTGAATTGCATCTTATTTTGAATTGCATTTTTGTTTGAATTACTTAGTTGAATATTTGAATAGATTTTAGAAGTTGAGAATTTTGTTAACTTTTGAAATTTGGTTGGTTTTAAAATGTACATAGTTGGGTGAAAAATTTTGTTTAAGTTTGAATTTAAAAAAAAATAAAAAAAGCTCACCATGCATACGAATACCTAGTGGTGTGTTCGCATGACCTGAAAATTGGCCCAAGACGCGTGCGTGGCCCACGTTCGTGTACGCAATGGCCCTAAACAGAGGCTACCCTCCGTGAATGAACCATTCGCATACGCCACCTACTCCCAACCTCTCTTCATGATACGTATGCGTTGTAGATAGCGCGTACGCACAAATGTAAACCTCAGCCCCCATTAGATGTGAGAACCCTCATTCACGTCCCCTCATTCCCCTCTAACGTCCCTTTCCCCAATCCAATTCAAAATTTTCACCACACCCCACCGCCGGGGCCATTTCCTTGCCGCCAGTGACACCACACCTGCAACCACCATCTCTCTTTTTTCCACTCTTTTGTTCTTCTTCCATTTGCTTCCCCCTTCTTCTGCTTTCACACAACACGAACAAAAACCCATGTTTCTACTCTGTCTTGGCAAGGCCACTACCGGTTCTGCCTTCTACCGCCGTTCATCACCTTGTGGCTAGCATTGTTCTGCTTCCACAATCTCTTCTTGTTCAATCCACTTTCTGATTTTGCTCCCCCTTTCCAGGTTTTAATTTCTTTTTGCTCCAATTTTTATTAGTTCTATAATTAGTTCTAAGTTGTTAGAGAATCTGAATTGGTTAGTGGATTTAGGTTTGTTTTGATTACAGCTGCTGTTAGGAATGATTGCTTTCCATTTGTGCTTGGTGTGTTTGTTGTTGGTAATGATTTGTCCTGTGCTAGCTAAACTGTAATTGCTGCTATTTGCCACTTTTGCTTGCTCCTGTCTAATTCATATGAATTGATCATGCTTTGTGCTTGTTTGTTTTTTCTTGGATTCATATGGATTACTTTTTCTGTTTGTTTAAATTCGGTACCGTCCTATTTACTGCCGAAATGCTGCCAAAATTTTTCAAAAATTGGTGCATTAATTGATTCCGATTTGTTAATTCAGTTGGTTATTTGTTGCTTTAGTTTTGTTTTGTTACCAACTCAATTAATAAATTGCTCCGCTACCATTTCTATTTTTTTTGTTCCTTTATGTTGCATTTTATGATTGATGGCAACAAGGTGCTATTTGATGGATTTCTATGTCAAATAGACCCTTGTTATCCAATTGTTTGTAAACCTCTTCTATGATTTGAATTGTCAAATTAGGTCAATTCTTTCACTTCGTGGTTTGAATTCAACTAATTTCCATACAACCATTAAAGTGCACACCTTTAATTTTTCAGTTGACCTAATCTTGCTATTTGATTATTTGAGGTTCTTTTAATTGTAACCATTGGTGCATTTCCACTTTTGTAACCATTTGAATAAAACTTCTATTTCAATAACTTTTGGGTTACATTAAGTGCAATTTTCACTCTTTTTACGCCAATTTTATAAATTCAATGATCAAACACATTGTTGATTGATAAACTTCGATTTTGTGGTTTATCTTGTACTTAATTTAGGGGATTTTATCAACTTTTCTCACATTTATTCAATAAAATAGCATGATTTTGTAATTCTCCCTAGATTTGTACTTATGTGTGTAAACATGCTTTTTAGGCCTTAAAATAGCTAAATTTAACTCACTTTAATTCCATTCGATGCCTTGATATGTTTGTTGAGTGATTTCAGGTTCATAAGGCAAGTATTGGATGGAAGAAGTGAGGAGAAAAGCATGCAAAGTGGGAGAACTCATGAAGAAATGAAGGAACTGCAAAGTTGTCAAGTCTGACCTCTTCGCACTCAATCGACCATAACTTGAGCTACAGAGGTCCAAATGAGGCAGTTCTAGTTGCGTTGGAAAGCTAACATCTAGGGCTTCGAAATGATATAAAATTTGCCATAGTTTCCTGACTTATAAGAGTGCGTACGCGCACATGATGCGCACGCGTCGATGGATCAGCGTGGGTCCATTTTGGGCAACTCGTTGGGGGCAATTTGTAGCTCATTTTGGGCCCAATCCAACTCATTTATGATGCTATTGAACCCAAGGATTGAAGGGGGAATGAACCAAGTAGCCATAGTTTAGTTTTCATCATGTTTTAGGGTAGAATTCTAGAGAGAGAAGCTCTCCCTTCTCTCTAGAATTTAGGGTAGTTTAGGTTAATCTCTCTCAATTTTCTCTTTCAATTCTTATTTTGATTTCAATTCTCTTTATGTTCTAGTGTTCTATTATCTTAATCTTCTTAGTTTCTCTTGTTAATTTCTTATTTTACTCTCTTTTATGTTGATGAACATTGTTGGATCTTGATTTCTTTGAATGCAATCTTATGTTTCCATGCTCTTTTATGTTTTTATGTTTTGTTATTGTTGATTTCTTGCTTGTGGTAGTCATGGGTTTCACTAATTCTAGCATTTTGTGATGTTTGCTTTTATTGCACTCTAGGTGTTTGACAAAATGTTTACACTAGTTTTTGAGTAGTTTTCTTTACTCTTCCATTGAATTGGTGATTTGAGAACCCTTGGTGATCAATTTGATACCCATTGACACTAACCCACTACTAATATAATTAGTAGATAGGTTGGGACTTATGGGTTGATGTTGATTAAGCCATTTGATATACTTCAAGTATAGAAGTACACTTAATGAGCTTGGTTCCTCATAATTATCAATATTTGGTTTGTAGACAAGGATGGTGATCTCAATTACCTATGTCTAGCCAAGAGTACTTTTCCTTTATTTTATTAGTTCTTATTATTTACTTTCTTGTTGGTTACTTTTCTTATCAAACTATAAAATCAAACCCCCCTTGCATTTTCATAGCCAATAATTGATCACTTCATTGTAATTCCTTGTAAGACAACTCGGAGTTTAAATACTTCGGTTAATTTTCATTTGGGGTTTGTTAATTGTGACAACTCAAATTTAATTTGATTTGAGGATTGACTATTGGTTTGGACTATACTAACAACGGAATTATTTTGTGGAATTTTAAACCGGTATAAATCCTCATCATCAAATTAATGGCGCCGTTGCCGAGGAGTTGCAATGGTGTTATGTTATTGGTTATTGTGAATATTGTGAATATGTTTGCCTTTTGCTTATTTGTTAGTTTTTGTTAGCTTTAGGACTTTGTTGCTTATTTTTGTTAGCTTTTGCTTTTATTTGCTACTATGAATTCTCATCCTCACTTTGGCTATGAGCTTGGCTCAAATTATGTTGTAGGGAATGGAAGCTACAATGAGGATGCGCATCAAGGATGGAACAATCAAAGGTGGGAGGAGCCTCATGGGATTGATCAACCTTCTTCGCAACAACAACCTCCGGACTCTTATGGGTATAATTCCAATCCTAATGCATATCAATCTAATAGATGTGGTGACCCTTATTGTGATTGTCAACAACCACCACCACATGCCTATGAACCACCCCCTCAACATGACTTTGAACCACCTTACTCACAAGTCCCTTTTCACCAAACACCTCCATATGACCCCAACCCATATCCCTCATATCAACCACCTTATGAGCCATATGAACCATATGGAGAACCACCCCAATTCCACCACCAATACCCTCAAGAACCGCCACCTCACTATTCTTACCAAGATGAATCACCTCCCATGTACGATAACTTTCAACCACAAAATGAATTTTTCTTTCCACCACAACCCTCTATGGAAGAATACCCATACTCATCAATCCAAGAACAATATGATCCTACTTATACTAACCAAGTGGAACAAGAGCCAATGGATCGTCTCAAGGAAGCAATGGATCGGCTTCAAGCAATAATCCGTCAAAAGGAGCAAGAGAAAGCCCAAAAGAATTATGAAGCTATCGAGGCTAACCTTGCCAAAATTAAAGCCAACTTGGACTCATGGGACTCATGCAACAAGCAAAGCAACTCCATGGATGAATGTGAGAAATCAACCGAAGAAAGGAGCATGAAGGAGATTTTAGAATCTCAATATGAGGACAAGGAGATGGGTTATGTCTTACAACAAGTGGAGAGTGAAGAGATTGTTAATGAAGAAGAAGTGGTTGAAGAGCTAGGGGAAGTTGAACAAGAGGTGGATTTCAAGCTTGAGAACACTTCCACACCAAGTGATGTTGATGATTTTGTGGAAGTTGTTGAACTTTCTTCCATTGAACTTGAAAATGATGTTAAGGAGGGTGCGCAACCTCCTAAGCATATAATGAATGATGAAGAATTGGAAGAAGGTGAGCAAATAACAAATCTTCCTCTTAAAGATGATCCCACACCAACACATGATCCTTTGGTATTTGAGGAACCTTCTCCTATTGATATTGAGGTAAATGTTGAGACAAGTTCTATATTACGTCCATATTGTAACATGAAGAGTGGGGAAGAGCTAGAAGAAGTTGGTGAAGAAGTGGTTGAATATGAAGAACTTTGTCAAAAGGATGAGGTTGAAGTTGAAGAAGCTTGTCAAGAGGTGGAGGTATTCAAAGAAGAGCACAAGGGAATGGGACTTACAAGAACATTGGAGACGTCCCTTCTTAAGTCGCTATCCAACATAACATTCAAGTGGGTAAAATTCTTATCTCTAATCTTTACTTTCCCACTTGAATGGTTTGATTGAAAATGATGGGTAACTTAGAGCTCTTTGTGGGGTTAAGAACAAAAGGAAATTGAGTAGTGGGTGGAAATGCCAATCAAGGTTCCTTATGGTTGGAAGCTTAAAGTCTAAGTACAATGGTTGGTATAGTTCTCAACTAAAGGGGTCTAGGAAGATGCTTTGGTGTTTACTTGAGAATTTGGATCACTTCTCACCCAATTGGAATTGTGATGATCAACTTGAAGATAGGTGTAGAAACAAGATTTGGGATCCGGGAATAGATGAAGATCAATTTTGGAAGCCCTAAGCTTGTGTGGAACTTCATCAAAGCTTGGTGCCATTGGTTTTGAATTTTAGAGCTTACTTGAAGTCCAAGCATTGGTGGAGGTTTCAAGATGAGTACAAGCATAAGCCACCATAACAAGGAGCCTTCCAAATGTCCAACTTAAGGACTTAAACTAAAAGTGCTAGGTGGGAGACACCCCACCATGGTAA
>NC_029791.2:85819750-85883402 GCF_000816755.2 Arachis ipaensis
AACTTAGAGCTCTTTGTGGGGTTAAGAACAAAAGGAAATTGAGTAGTGGGTGAAAATGCCAATCAAGGTTCCTTATGGTTGGAAGCTTAAAGTCTAAGTACAATGGTTGGTATAGTTCTCAACTAAAGGGGTCTAGGAAGATGCTTTGGTGTTTACTTGAGAATTTGGATCACTTCTCACCCAATTGGAATTGTGATGATCAACTTGAAGATAGGTGTAGAAACAAGATTTGGGATCCGGGAATAGATGAAGATCAATTTTGGAAGCCCTAAGCTTGTGTGGAACTTCATCAAAGCTTGGTGCCATTGGTTTTGAATTTTAGAGCTTACTTGAAGTCCAAGCATTGGTGGAGGTTTCAAGATGAGTACAAGCATAAGCCACCATAACAAGGAGCCTTCCAAATGTCCAACTTAAGGACTTAAACTAAAAGTGCTAGGTGGGAGACACCCCACCATGGTAAACTCTTTCCACTCTCATTTTGCTTTTATTGATAGGTTGTTTGTTGCATTCATGCTTTGAGTAGAATAGTTGTTGTTAGATTTCATTTTGCTTGTAGTATAAGTTTTGTTTTTAGTATATTTGAAAATTTTTCAAAAACCAAAAAGATTTTTTGTTAAATTTGATTTTTGATTGTTTTAGAATGCTTGTAGATTAGGAAAGTTCCCTGTTCTAGAAAAAAAGAAAAAAAAGTGAGCATCGGCGCGCAAGCGCGCGTGCATCGACATGGTTTCACAACTCCTAGTACTAAAACCCGAGAGTTGTGCCCACTTTATGCCTACTTTGTGTCAGGAGATCCGCGCGTAAGCACGTATGACGCGTACGCATGGATTGTCCCTGCTGCATCCACGCGTAAACGCACATGGCGCGTACGCGTCCCTCTGCCAATTTGCGCATCCGCGCGTGGGCATGCATGACGCGTCTGCGTCGCAAAAAAAAGAGTTTTTTTTCTCATCTTCCATTTTCTTTTGTACATTGCATTCGCTTACTTTTATTCTTTGCATTTTCATTTTGTTTTCATAGCTTGTTTTTACCTTCTTCTTTTTTTAGCTTCTTATTTCAATAATGGCGTTGAATTTTCTTACTCAATTGTTGAGAATTTCATGGTTAATCTTGGTGCTTCTTGACTTGTTTGATATTGTTGGGTGATGAAACTTTTAAATCAATGCTTAATCTTGTATGACTCTTATATTCATTGTGCATTGATATGAACTTGCATGTCTTTCATGGCCCACTCTTTCTAGTTGAACTTGATGCTTTTGAGTGCTCTTCATGCTTTGACTTTACTCTTCCATCAAGTGTTAGTTAATATGCCTTAGCTTATATTATTTTCTCACTCACATGTTGTAGCTACCATGTAGTGAGAACCTTACTCTTATTTGGCATTAGCCCTCGCCTATGTTCTATTTGATATCTTTGTTGTAGGCTTAATTTTCTTCCTTTTTTTCCTTTTAGGTTGGTTGATAAACCCCATTTGTAGAGTTTATGTTGTGATGAATTTAGAGTATTTTGATAACCTTTCCTCACATTTATTCAATGAAATAGCATGGTTTTATAACTTCTCCTTTAATTGTGCTCAAGAGTGAAAACATACTTTTAGGTCTTAAAATAGCTAAATTCAATTTATCTTGATTCCATTAGATGCCTTGATATATTTGTTAAGTGATTTCAGATTTAGGAGGCAAAGATTGGATCAAGGGGATGAAGAAAAAGCATGTAAAAATGGAGAACTCTTGAAGAAATGAAGGAATCGCAAAAGCTGTCAAGCCGACCTCTTCGTACTTAAACGACCATAACTTGAGCTACAGAGGTCCAAATGATGCGGTTCTAGTTGCGTTGGAAAGCTAACATCCGGGGCTTCGAAATAATATAAGATTTGACAAAGTTGCATTCGCGCATAGGGGCGCGCATGTGCATGGTGCGTGGACGCGCCGATGGTGGCACATGCTTCACTTAATGCAACCTGTGGCCAGCGATTTTAGAAGCCTTGTGGGCCCAATCGAACTCATTTATGATTCTATTTAAGCCAAGGATTGAAGGGGAATCAACATACTTTAGATACTTTTGATCATTAGTTTAGTTTAGTTTAGTTTTGGAGTGAAAGTTAGTTTTTAGAGAGAGAAGCTCTCACTTCTCTCTAGAATTAGGATTAGGATTAGGTTTAGTTCTTAGATCTAGGTTTTAATTCATGCTTTCATCTTCTTCTACCTTTCAATTCTTTGTTGTTACATTCATCTTCTTCTATTCTTTTGTTGTAATTTCCTTTATGTTGTTTCTGTGCTTTATTGTAGATCTACTCTTGTTCCTTCTATTTTCTTCCAATTCAATTTGAGGTAATTCATAATAATTGTGCTTCTTTTAGTTGTTGTTGTTAATTCTTTACAATTAGTTGTTGTTAGATTTTACTCTTGTTATTGATTTACTATGCTTTATTCTTTTGCCTTCCAAGTGTTTGATAAAATGCTTGGTTGGATTTTAGTGTAGATTTTATTCCTCTTGGCTTTGGTAGAGTAATTAGTGACGCTTGAGTTATCTAATTCCTTTGTAGATTGATAATTAGAAGTTGCTAATTGATTTGGATTCTACTAAAGCTAGTCTTTCCCTTGGTAGTTGGCTAGGACTTGTGGAATCGAGTTAATTCATCCACTTGACTTTCCTCCATGGTAGAGGTTAACTAAGTGGTAGCGATGGACAATTTATGATCACAATTGAGGAGGATAACTAGGATAGGACTTCTAATTCTCATTCCTTGCCAAGAGCTTTTCATAGTTATTAGTTTATCTTCATTGCATTTTACATTTCTTGTCTCCTATCTCAAAAACTCCAAACATACTTTATAACCAATAACAAGGACACTTTATTGCAATTCCTAGGGAGAACGACCCGAGGTTCAATACTTCGGTTTATAAATTTAGGGGTTTGTACCAGTGACAAACAATCTTTTGTATGAAAGGATTCTTTGTTGGTTTAGAAACTATGCTTGCAACGAGACTTTATTTGTGAATTCTAAACCCCCTTTTATCCGTTCGTCATTTTTCTGTAATTTTTTCCGTTTTTATTCATACTTAGGATAGATAGATATGCATGTTGTAGTGGAATTTTTAGGTTGTTAGGTAGCTTAGGCTGTGGTTAGTGGATCTAGGTCTGTTTACTTACGCTGTTCCTGTTTCTGTTTTATCATAACTGCAATTCTACTGTTCCTGTAACCTCATTCATATGTTGTGATTTCTTGCAATTGCTGCTTGTTTCTCTAAATTTTCCTGTTTCTATTCATTACTGATAACTGCAGCAAGTTTTTAATTCATATGAACTGCTATGATTGCTGTTTATTTTCCGGGACAATCCAATTTTAGCCAGAATGCTGCCCAAATTTTTTGTAAATTGTTTTCATTCATGTTTTGGTTTGGCATTTCTGAACTCTGTTTTACTTTGCTTTACCCAAACCATTTCATGAATGCTATGGCAGACATTCTTATCCTCTTTGATTTCCTGGTTCATAAACTGCATTTGTGATTCACTGATTCCAATTTTTGCTTTCTTTATTTCTATTCGAATCAGCATCACCCTGTTTTCCTTGTTCGATTATGAGTACTTCTATTCTTACCTGTGAATCCTTGTTATATAGAATTTTTCTATGCCACCTACTTTAACCCACACTTTACTAACTCACTAATTTTAATTTACTAATTTCTTTTTCAAATTCTAACCATACTAACCCTTTTAATCTCTTTTCTGATTATTTTCACTTTCCTCTAACTTTCTCACCATGGCATATTGATTATTTTTCCATTTAACATAAATTAAATCACATTTCATTTACTCATTTTCCTTATTCTATTTCTCCTTTGCCGCTTTGAGTTTCCTTTGTTTAATTGCCTATTTGCTTTCCTATTTTATCCATATCCTGGTTTTCTGTTTTTCAGGATGTCTGCCTCACAAAGGAAAGGAAAAGGCAAGGCTACTGGCAAGCGCAAGAGAGGAGATTCCTCCCAGTCCATCATTGCTCTAATGCACGATTCTTCATGGCGGGAGAAGAACTTCACACAGCAGGAAAAAGCTGACCAGTTGCTCCCTGCGAATGATCCTATAAAATTTGCAAACCAGTACTGTGAGCTGAAGTACCCAACTTTTGCAAACTCCAGAAATCTATACCTGGAACGAACTCTGAAGATTCCAGAAGCACTCCAGCAGTACACCACTGAGCAAATCAAGCAAAGGGGCTGGTTCTTTCTGGAAAGAACACTGACAGAGGTCAATTCATCTTGGGTACGGGAATTCTACTGCAACTACTATCTCACTACCCTAGATGCAGTGAACCTGAGAAGAAAACAAATTCGGGTCACTGAAGAGGCCTTAGAGGACATTCTCCGGCTCCCAGCCAAGTCCGATCAGCCTGATGGTTATTCAAAGGCTGAGGAGGACATGCGTCAGATGCAGTTTGATTGGGATGCCGTAAAGGCACGGATAGCTCTCGACCCGACAGTTCCTTGGGAGATGGGTCAGGACACTACCATGCCTAGAGGGATCAAGAGAGCATACTTAAACGATGAGACTCGGTTATGGCATCAGATCTTGAGTAATTATGTGATGCCGAGTACTCATGAGACGGAGATCCCGGCTGCCATGATCAGCCTCCTTTGGTGTGTGCTGGAGGGTAAGGACCTTTATCTGCCACGTTTCATTCGGCACTATATGGCCAGGGTCCACGTCCGAGGCACCCTCCCCTTTCCATATCTAGTTACACAGCTTGGCCGTCGAGCTGACGTGCCATGGGAGGCTGCCGATGAGAGACCACCAGCAGCGGATTGCAGGAAGATCATTCCGCACAGCCGAAACTTCTTAGCCTTGGGCCACAGACCACCACCATTCACTGCTACTGATGAGTCAGCCCCACCGTCTGTTGGACCCTCTTCCTCCACTACTGCACCACCTACCCCTGCTACCACCACTGCACCTCCACCTGCCACAGAGCCCGTCTATCATCTGGTGCACCGCTTGTTTCGATGACTTGACTAGATGGAGCGTCGCAACAAGTGGCGCTATGAGCACCTCAAGCTGATGATACGATCCGGTGACATCCCCTCCGAGCCCGACACACCGTCCGAGGCATCTGAGGAGGAGGCAGATGCGCCCGAGGCAGAGACCCATTCCCAGGGAGAGGCAGCACCAGCCGCACCACAGGCAGCGGTCCCACATCAGATTGAGGTTGCAAATCTTGAGATCCCGATCTAGTCAGCACCTCCTCCACAGCAGCCAGACCCTCAGCCCACCACCACTGAGACTCCAGCTACCATCCCTACCAGTGATGACACCCCTTCACACCCGGCTTGATTGAGCATCGGGGACGATGCTTCCTTTTAAGTGTGGGGAGGTCGCCATCTCTGGCGTTTATTTTGGTGAACCACTACATCTTTTTTCTTTTATTTTGGATATTTTTCTGTATTTTTCTTTTTACTATTATTCTCTGAGTACTTATACATTGCTCTTATGTATTTTTATTCTATTTTCTGCATTTTGCATCTTTAGTTCATATTTTAGCCATTTAGTTTATTTTAGTTATTTAGTTTAGTTTGCAATTCTGATTTATTAGTGAATTAATTAGTATAGCTTACCCTTTTTAGCATAAGATAGTATAGTTTAAATTGAAAAATATAAAAAGGAAGTAAGCTAGGAAATTGAACATATCAGATTTAAATCCATAAACCTTATATATAGCATTACATGATGTAGTTAAGCTGACAACATTTCATCAAGGAGGAACATTAAAACTTTAAAAGCTACCCTAAATAATTTTTTATGAGAATAATGGGAATTTTTAACTAAACCTGCATACAATATAAATGATATATGATGCTTGAGTTAGAGAACACACAGCCTGTGAGTCTTGAGCTTAATTGTATAGTTGCATTCAAACCATAATTTCATTCCTGTGTGTTTCATTTCTTTTTATTCTGATGTTCTTTACTTTGCTTTAATCTATATGTCCAATTATAGAATATAGAATGTAGATACATACCAAGAGAATGATTGAGGCCATCATTTGATTTTAGCTCACTTACCCCAAATTAGCCTACCTTTTACATCACCCTTGTTAGCCCCCTTGAGCCTTTTAAAACCCCTTTATTCTATTTAGCCAAATTACTAGCCTTAAGCAAAAAAACAAAAGAAAATTCCAAGTGAATCCTTGGTTAGCTTAAGATAGAAAATCATGAATATAGTTAAATGTGGGAAACCTTTTAGGAACATGGATGATAGAAACAAAAGGTAGAGAAGTTAAAAGAAATAAAATAAATTTGGGAAGCATGCTCATGAGAAAATCAAAGTGAAACATGAGCATGTAACAATAAGTGGGATAATCTGGGAAAATAGGTAAAGAGATTTTTGTTTTACTAAATATGTATGTTAGGTGAGATCTTAGTCTAATTAAGGATTCACTTATTAGCTCACTTGACCCTATACATAAATCCTTACCTTTACCTTGGCCCCATTACAACCTCAATTAAAGACCTCATGACTTTTTGGTATGACTATATTCTATAATTGTTGATTGGATAGATGAAGAACAAAGCTATAGAAAGCAAGAATAAAAAGAAAAATAGAGTGAATAAACCCAATAAACACTGAGTGACTAGAGAGTAAACACAAAATCCAGTGAGGGTTCAGTAACTCATCAACATATATCTGTGCTTAAATTTACAAATTGTTTTGCAAGTTTGTACAATATTTTCTTTCCCATCTCATTTGCTAAAATGCTTTATTATTTAAGGGTTGGCTATATATATATATATATATACATGACTCCTTGAGAATGTGAATTAACTTGACTACATGTAAGCTTTATATATGAGTGAATAATTTAGAGTTGCATGATGCATCATTCGTTTAGGTAGTTGCATTTAAATTAGGTTGCATTGCATGACATTCCATCACTTTAACCTTAATTATTTACCTTGGATTTAGCATGAGGACATGCTAGTCTTTAAGTGTGGGGAGGTTGATAAACCCATATTTCATGAGTTCTTTTGTGCTTAATTTGAGTGATTTATACAATCCTTCACCTACTTATTCACATTAATTGCATGGCAGAACGCACATGATGCGGTCGCATGACTGACGCGACCGCGTGGCAAGGAAAAGCTCCAAATGACACGACCGCGTGACCCACGCGGACGCGTGACAGAGGCCACGTATCAGAATTTACAGAATACGCCCCCAGCGATTCTGAAGCCCTTTTTGGCCCAGATCCAAGTACAGACAGCATAGACCAGAGGTTATAAAGTGTGGGAATGCACCCATTCAAAGAGAACTCGCACATATTTTACTTTTCAATGATTTAGATTTAGTTGAGAGGGAGATCTTCTCCTCTCTCTCTTTTAGGATTAGGATTTAGGATTTCTTATTGCTTTAAGAGTGACTCTCAATCCAAGTTTTACGTTCCTTTGTTTTAGCTTCCTTTTACTTTTATTTATTCCAGCACTTGAATTGATCAGTGAATTTATGAATTTATTCCATGTTATAGATTGTTATTTGAATTAATAATACTTGAGGTATTTTCAGTTTATGATTGTTCTCTTTGAATTAAGTTACCATTGCTTCCCATCTAAGGACATTTTTTATTATTCCAGCAAATTTACTTTTTCCCCTTTTGGCCCTGGTTAAGAATTCAGTAACTCAACAGTTATTAAACTCAACATAACTGATAATCGTTATCTTGCTAATTGAGCTGAACTTAAGTAATCCCAACCTTTTCTTAGGAAATAAATAGGATTCAAAGGTCAATTTAATTAGTCCCCTGACTATCCTTTGCCCTAGTAAAGGTTGACCAAGTGGAGTTTAGATTCAACTTTCATTATAGTTGAGAGAGATAACTACGTTGGACCTCCAACTTCTCTTACCTTGCCAAAAGTCTGCTTTACAGTATTTATTTATTTTAATTGCCATTCACTTTACTTGTCATTTAGATTACTTGCTTCTCATCTTCTAACCCGATTACAACCTTTATAGCCAATAATAAGAACATACTTCCTCGCAGTTCCTTGAGAAGACGACCCGATGTTTGAATACTCGGTTAACAATTTTTAAAGGGGTTTGTTATTTGTGACACCCAACGCGTTTGTACGAAGGGATTTTTGTCGGTTTAGAGACTATATCTACAACGCAACTGTTTCTATGAATCTCTTTACTGGTAAAAAGCCCAACGTCAGTAGGATTCATGAATCGTCATATGATCTTGGCCCTACTTTTGCATGTATGTCTTGGAGATTGATTTATTTTTAACCAAGTAGGTAGAATCATTTTGCATTTAGTTGCATTCATATAGATAGATGCATATAGTTTAGGTTGCATTTAGATTAGTTCACATTGAATAAATGTTGATACCCTTTGCTTTCTCTTAGTTAAAGCATGAGGACATGCTTGGTTTAAGTGTGGGGAGGTTGATAAACCCTATTTGTAGGGTTTATCTTGTGATGAATTTAGAGAATTTTGATAACCTTTCCTCACATTTATTCAATGAAATAGCATTGTTTTATAACTTCTCCTTTAATTGTGCTCAAGAGTGAAAACATGCTTTTACGTCTTAAAATAGCTAAATTCAATTTACTTTGATTCCATTAGATGCCTTGATATGTTTGTTAAGTGATTTCAGATTTAGGAGGCAAAGATTGGATCAAGGGGATGAAGGAAAAGCATGTAAAAATGGAGAACTCATGAAGAAATGAAGGAATCGCAAAAGCTGTCAAGCCGACCTCTTTGCACTTAAACGACCATAACATGAGCTACAGAGGTCCAAATGATGCGGTTCTAGTTGCGTTGGAAAACTAACATCCGGGGCTTCGAAATAATATAAGATTTGCCATAGTTGCATTTGCGCATAGGGGCACGTACGCGCACGGTGCGCGGACACGCCGATGGTGGCACATGCTTCACTTAATGCAACCCGTGGCCAGCGATTTTAGAAGCCTTATGGGCCCAATCCAACTCATTTCTGATGCTATTTAAGCCAAGGATTGAAGGGGAATCAACATACTTTAGATACTTTTGATCAATAGTTTAGTTTAGTTTAGTTTTGGAGAGAAAGTTAGTTTTTAGAGAGAGAAGCTCTCACTTCTCTCTAGAATTAGGATTAGGATTTGGTTTAGTTCTTAGATCTAGGTTTTAATTCATGCTTTCATCTTCTTCTACCTTTCAATTCTTTGTTGTTACATTCATCTTCTTCTATTATTTTGTTGTAATTTCCTTTATGTTGTTTATATGCTTTATTGTAGATCTACTCTTGTTCCTTCTATTTTCTTCCAATTCAATTTGAGGTAATTCATAATAATTGTGCTTTTTTTAGTTGTTGTTGTTAATTCTTTGCACTTAGTTATTGTTAGATTTTACTCTTGTTATTGATTTACTATGCTTTATTCTTTTGCCTTCCAAGTGTTTGATAAAATGCTTGGTTGGATTTTAGTGTAGATTTTATTCCTCTTGGCTTTGGTAAAGTAATTAGTGATGCTTGAGTTATATAATTCCTTTGTAGATTGATAATTAGAAGTTGCTAATTGATTTGGATACCACTAAAGCTAGTCTTTCCCTTAGGAGTTGGCTAGGACTTGTGGAATCAAGTTAATTCATCCACTTGACTTTCCTCCATTGTAGAGGTTAACTAAGTGGTAGTGATGGACAATTTATGATCACAATTGAGGAAGATAACTAGGATAGGACTTCTAATTCTCATTCCTTGCCAAGAGCTTTTCATAGTTATTAGTTTATTTTCATTGCATTTTACATTTCTTGTCTCCTATCTCAAAAACCCCAAACATACTTCATAACCATTAACAAGGACACTTTATTGCAATTCCTAGGGAGAACGACCCGAGGATCAATACTTCGGTTTTTAAATTTAGGGGTTTGTACTAGTGACAAACAATCTTTTGTATGAAAGGATTCTTTGTTGGTTTAGAAACTATGCTTGCAACGAGACTTCATTTGTGAATTATAAACCGTCAAAAGTCCAATCATCAGTTGGCCACCGAAAGAGGAAAAGGAAAAGCTTCTAAATGGGGCAACAAACAAGTCCTTCCGCACAACCTTTTGGAGGAGCTCATCAATTGTAGCAACCCGTCCACCTTGCTCTTCTTTGCATGCACCAAGGACGGTGCAAATTTCTAAGTGTGGGGAGGTCGTCTGACCGACCTCCATGGGTAACAACTTCCCTTTTCAACACCAATTTTTAACTTTTGTCTTTGTTAGATTAGTTGTTGCATTGCATGATAGATTGCATGTTAGTTAGAATTTGTACATATTTCACTATTTCTTTTTATGTTAGGACTACTTGGTTAGGGTGATGATTTCTTTTCCAAGAAAAATTGTTCTAGGGTACCCTACCAATTTGAAAATTTTTTTTGTGATGAACTTGCTTAAAGAATTTATTTTGGAACATGGTTTTTGAGCTAAGAACACAAGCATGTGAGTTTTGAGCCCAATTGCGTGGTTACATCACATAACCACTTATTTTCATTCTTGTGTGCATTGTTCTCTTTCTATGATTGTAATATTTGATTTGTTTGATTCTTTATGTCCATTATTCTATGTATACATGCATTTATATGATTGAGGCCATCATTTCATATAGCTCACTTACCCAAAGAGCCTACCTTTCATCAACCATTGTTAGCCAATTTTGAGCCTAATTAATCCCTTTCATTCTTAATATTAGCACATCACTACCCCTAAGTAAAAAACAATAAATATCCCTTAATTTGGATCTTGGATTAGCTTAGGCTAGTGAGGGTGTGTATCATTTGGGTATGGGAAACTTGGGACATTGGTTGAGGTAAAAGTGTAATTTTTATTTTTGTTAAAAATATTGGGAATTGGGTACATATTCATGCACTATATTTAAAACCATATGCATTGATACATTTGTATATACTTTAGAAAAAAATAATAAAGAAAAAGAAAAAGAACATATGCATATATAAAAGAAAAAAATATAGAAAAAGAAAAAAGAGAAAAAGAAATAAAAAGGGGACAAAAATGCCCCAAAGTAAAGTTCAATAAAAATCAATGCATATAGAATGTTAATTAAAGAGGATGCATGAGTATGTGAAAAAATGGGAATCATGGGTAGCTAGGTTGTGTATTAGAATTGTATAGGTTGTCATATGTGTTTGGCGAGAGCTTAAGTTAATCAATGATTCAAATTTCAAGCTCACTTGACCATATACATCCCTGCCTTTACCCTAGCCCCATTACAACCTATGAACAAGTCCTCATGATGAATGTATGCATGCATTGAATAATTGTTGATTGTTAGATAAAAAACAAATCATGGAAAGCATGATTAGAAGAGAATTGAGTGATCGACCCTATACACTAGAGCGACTAGAACGGATACACTTCCGGTGAGTGTTCGATGCTCAATTCCTTGTTCCCAGCTTTCATGAGCTTTCTTCTTGCAAGTCTATTTGAACTTCATTTTGATATTTGAATTGGTAGAGTTTGTGAGTCGTCATTTGACCTCTGCCCTACTTGCTTATATATGTTCTTGGAGATTGATTTGCTTTTAACCAAGTAGGTAGAAGCATTTTGCATTTAGTTGCATGCATGTAGATAGGTTTATATAGTTTCTTTGCATTGAATAAATGTTCATACCCATTTTCTTGTCCTTCTTTATTCTTAGCATGAGGACATGCTTGGTTTAAGTGTGGGGAGATTTGATAAATCCCGATTTTATGGTTTATCTTGTGCTTAATTTGGGGGATTTTATCAACTTTTCTCACATTTATTCAATGAAATAGCATGGTTTTGTAATTCTCCCTAGATTTGTGCTTAAGTATGTAAACATGCTTTTTAGGCCTTAAAATAGATAAATTTAACTCACTTTAAGTCCATTCGATGCCTTGATATGTTTGTTGAGTGATTTCAGGTTCATAAGGCAAGTATTGGATGGAAGAAGTGAGGAGAAAAGCATGCAAAGTGGGAGAACTCATGAAGAAATGAAGGAACCGCAAAGCTGTCAAGCCTGACCTCTTCGCACTCAATCGACCATAACTTGAGCTACAAAGATCTAAATGAGGCGGTTCTAATTGTGTTGGAAAGCTAACATCCAGGGCTTCAAAATGATATAAAATTTGTCATAGTTTCCTGACGTATATGGGCGCGTACGTGCATATAACGCGCACGCACCGATGGATCAGCGTGGGTCCATTTTGGGCAACTCATTGGGGGCGATTTGTAGCTCATTTTGGGCCCAATCCAACTCATTTCTGATGCTATTGAACCCAAGGATTGAAGGGAGAACGAACCAAGTAGCCATAGTTTAGTTTTCATCATGTTTTAGGGTAGAATTCTACAGAGAGAAGCTCTCCTTTCTCTCTAGAATTTAGGGTAGTTTAGGTTAATCTCTCTCAATTTTCTCTTTCAATTCTTGTTTTGATTTCAATTCTCTTTATGTTCTAGTGTTCTATTGTCTTAATCTTCTTAGTTTTTCTTGTTAATTTCTTATTTTACTCTCTTTTATGTTGATGAACTTTGTTGGATCTTGATTTCTTTGAATACAATCTTATGTTTCCATGCTCTTTTATGTTTATCTTAGTTGTTATTGTTGATTTCTTGCTTGTGGTAGTCATGGGCTTTACTAATTCTAGCATTTTGTGATGTTTGCTTTAATTACACTCTAGGTGTTTGATAAAAAGTTTACACTAGTTTTTGAGTAGTTTTCTTGACTCTTGGCCTAGGCTAAGGGAATTGAGTGACCTTGAGTCATTGGGTCTCATGGAATTGGTAATTTGAGAACCCTTGGTGATCAATTTGATACCCATTGACACTAACCCACTACTAATCTAATTAGTAGATAGGTTGGGACTTATGGGTTGATGTTGATTAAGACATTTGATATACTTCAAGTATAGAAGTACACTTAATGAGCTTGGTTCCTCAAAATTATCAATATTTGGTTTGTAGACAAGGATGGTGATCTCAATTACCTATGTCTAGCCAAGAGTACTTTTCCTTTATTTTATTAGTCCTTATTATTTACTTTCTTGTTGGTTACTTTTCTTATCAAACTATAAAATCAAACCCCTCTTACATTTTCATAGCCAATAATTGATCACTTCATTGCAATTCCTTGTGAGACGACCCGGAGTTTAAATACTTCAGTTAATTTTCATTTGGGGTTTGTTAATTGTGACAACTCAAATTTAATTTGATTTGAGAATTGACTATTGGTTTGGACTATACTAACAACGGAATTATTTTGTGGAATTTTAAACCGGTATAAATCCTCATCATCAAATTAATGGCGCCATTGCCGGGGAGTTGCAATGGTGTTATGTTATTGGCTATTATGAATATTGTGAATATGTTTGCCTTTTGCTTATTTGTTAGTTTTTGTTAGCTTTAGGACTTTGTTGCCTATTCTTGTTAGCTTTTGATTTTTTTTTGCTACTATGAATTCTCATCCTCACTTTGGTTATGAGCTTGGCTCAAATTATGTTGTAGGAAATGGAAGCTACAATAAGGATGTGCATCAAGGATGGAACAATCAAAGCTGGGAAGAGCCTCATGGGATTGATCAACCTTCTTGGCAACAACTACCTCCGGACTCTTATGGGTATAATTCCAATCCTAATGCATATCAATCTAATGAAAGTGGTGGCCCTCATTGTGATTGTCAACAACCACCACCACATGCCTATGAACCACCCCCTCAACATGACTTTGAACCACCTTACTCACATGCCCCTTTTCACCAAACACCTCCATATGACCCCAATCCATATCCCCCATACCAACCACCTTATAAGCCATATGAACCATATGGAGAACCACCCCAATTCCACCACTAATACCCTCAAGAACCGCCACCTCACTATTCTTACCAAGATGAATCACCTCCCATGTATGATAACTTTCAACCACAAAATGAATTCCCCTTTCCACCACAACCCTCTATGGAAGAATACCCATACCCATCAATCCAAGAGCAATATGATCCTACTTATACTAGCCAAATGGAACAAGAGCCAATGGATTGTCTCAAGGAAGCAATGGATCGGCTTCAAGCAATAATCCGTCAAAAGGAGCAAGAGGAAGCCCAAAAAAATTACGAAGCTATCGAGGCTAACCTTGCCAAAATTAACGCCAACTTGGACTCATGGGACTCATGCAACAAGCAAAGCAACTCCATGGATGAATGTGAGAAATCAACCGAAGAAAGGAGCATGAAGGAGATTTTAGAATCTCAACATGAGGACAAGGAGATGGGGTATGTCTTGCAACAAGTGGAGAGTGAAGAGATTGTTAATGAAGAAGAAGTGGTTGAAGAGCTAGAGGAAGTTGAACAAGAGGTGGATTTCAAGCTTGAGAACACTTTCACACCAAGTGATGTTGTTGATGATTTTGTGGAAGTTATTGAACTTTCTTCCATTGAACCTAAAGATGATGTTAAGGAGGATGCGCAACCTCCTAAGCATATAATGAATGATGAAGAATTGGAAGAAGGTGAGAAAATAACAAATCTTCCTCTTAAAGATGATCCCATACCAACACATGATCCTTTGGTATTTGAGGAACCTTCTCCTATTGATATTGAGGTAAATATTGAGATAAGTTCTACAGTACCTCCATGTTGTAACATTGGTGTGCGAAATCGTGATCTTTACTTCCTTGGTAACGGTGCTAAAAACTTCATACGCACGTTCATATTCTTAATTTTGTTTCACAACTTCGTACAACTAACCAGCAAGTGCACTAAGTCGTCCAAGTAATACCATACGTGAGTAAGGGTCGAATCCCACGGAGATTGTTGGTATGAAGCAAGCTATGGTCATCTTGTAAATCTCAGTCAGGCGGATTAAATTGTTTTAAGAGATTATAGTGGATGAAAATAAATAAAATATAAAATAGGATAGTGGTACTTATGTAATTCATTGGTGAGAATTTCAGATAAGCGTATAGAGATGCTTTCGTTCCTCTGAACCTCTGCTTTCCTGCTGTCTTCATCCAATTAATCCTACTCCTTTCCATGGCAAGCTGTATATTGGGCATCACCGTTGTCAATGGCTACATCCCGTCCTCTCTGTAAAAATGGTCCGATGCGCTGTTACTGCATGGCTAATCATCTGGAGGTTCTCGATCATACTGGAATAGGATTCACCATCCTTTTGCGTCTGTCACTACGCCCAGCACTCGCGAGTTTGAAGCTCGTCACAGCCATCCCTTCCCGAATCCTACTCGGAATACCACAAACAAGGTTTAGACTTTCCGGATCTCAAGAATGGCCATCCATGGGTTCTAACTTATACCACGAAGATTCTGATTAAGAAATCCAAGAGATACTCATTCAATCGAAGGTAGAACGAAAGTGGTTGTCAGGCACACGTTCATAGGGAATGATGATGAGTGTCACGATCATCACATTCATGTTGAAGTGAGAATAAATATCTTAGAAGCGGAATAAGTTGAATTGAATAGAAAAACAATAGTACTTTGTATTAATTCGTGAGGAACAACAGAGCTCCACACCTTAATCTATGGTGTGTAGAAACTCTACCGTTGAAAATACATAAGTGATGAGGTTCAGGCATGGCCGAATGGCCAGCCCCCAAACGTGATCTAAAGATGAAACTAAAGATGTTCCAAAAGATAATCCAAAGATATGTAAATACAATAGTAAAAAGTCCTATTTATACTAAATTAGTTACTAGGGTTTACAGAATGAGTAATTGATGCAGAAATCTACTTCCGGGGCCCACTTGGTGTGTGCTTGGGCTGAGCTTGAAGTTTACACGTGGAGAGGTCATTCTTGGAGTTGAACACCAGTTTGTAACGTGTTTCTGGCGTTGAACTCCACTTTGCAACTTGTTTCTGGCGCTGAACGCCATACTGCAACATGGAACTGGCGTTCAACGCCGGTTTGCGTAGTCTAAACTCGAGCAAAGTATGAACTATTATATATTGTTGGAAAGCGCTGGATGTCTACTTTCCAACGCAATTGAAAGCGCACCAATTGGAGTTCTGTAGCTCCAGATAATCCACTTTGAGTGCAGGGAGGTCAGAATCCAACAGCATCTGCAGTCCTTCTTCAACCTCTGAATCTGATTTTTGCTTAGGTCCCTCAATTTCAGCCAGAAAATACCTGAAATCACAGAAAAACACACAAACTCTTAGTAAAGTCCAGAAATGTGATTTTTAATTAAAAACTAATAAAAATATACTAAAAACTAACTAAATCATACTGAAAACTATGTAAAAACAATGCCAAAAAGCGTATAAATTATCCGCTCATCACAACACCAAACTTAAATTGTTGCTTGTCCCCAAGCAACTGAAATTCAAATAGGATAAAAAGAAGAGAATATACTATAAATTCTAAAATATCAATGAAACTTAGCCCCAATCAAATGAGCGGGACTTCTAGCTTTTTGCCTCTTGAATAGTTTTGGCATCTCACTTTATCCATTGAAGTTTAGAATGATTGGCATCTATAGGAACTCAGAGTTCAGATAGTGTTATTGATTCTCCTAGTTCAGTATGTTGGTTCTTGAACACAGCTACTTTATGAGTCTTGGCCGTGGCCCTAAGCACTTTGTTTTCCAGTATTACCACCGGATACATAAATGCCACAGACACATAACTGGGTGAACCTTTTCAGATTGTGACTCAACTTTGCTAAAGTCCTCAATTAGAGGTGTCCAGGGTTCTTAAGCACACTCTTCTTTTGCTTTGGACCTTGACTTTAACCGCTCAGTCTCAAGTTTTCACTTGACACCTTCACGCCACAAGCACATGGTTAGGGACAGCTTGGTTTAGCCGCTTAGGCCAGGATTTTGTTCCTTTAGGCCCTCCTATCCACTGATGCGCAAAGCCTTGGATCCTTTTTATTACCCTTGCCTTTTGGTTTTAAGGGCTACTGGCTTTTTGCTCTTGCCTTTTGGTTTTAAGAGCTTTTGGCTTTTTCTGCTTGCTTTTTCTTTTTTTCTCTTTTTTTTCGCTATTTTTTTCTCATTTTTTTTTCTCGCAAGCTTTTGTATATTCACTGCTTTTTCTTGCTTCAAGAATCAATTTTATGATTTTTTAGATTATCAAATAACATTTCTCCTTTTCATCATTCTTTCAAGAGCCAACATATTTAACATTCATAAACATCAACTTCAAAAGACCTATGCACTGTTCAAGCATTCATTAAGAAAACAAAAAGTATTATCACCACATCAAAATAATTAAACTAGTTTCAAGGATGAATTTGAAACCATGTACTTCTTGTTCTTTTGTAATTAAAACATTTTTCATTCAAGAGAGGTGATGGATTCATATTCACTACTTTAAGGCATAGACACTTGAATACTAATGATCATGTAATAAGACACAAATATAGATAAACATTTAACATAAAAATGAAAAACAGAAAATTTAAGAACAAGGAATGAGTCCACCTTAGTGATGGTGGTGTTTTCTTCTTGAGGAACCAATGATGTCCTTGAGCTCTTCTATGTCTCTTCCTTGTCTTTGTTGCTCCTCCCTTATTGCTCTTTGATCTTCTCTAATTTCATGGAGGATGATGGAGTTCTCTTGATGTTCCACCCTTAGTTGTCCCATGTTGGAACTTAATTCTCCTAGGGAGGTGTTGATTTTCTCCCAAAAATTCTTCATGCGTCTCTTGAGATCCATGAATAGTCTCTCTTGTTTTCTCCATCCTTTTCTTAGTGATGGGCTTGTCCTCATCAATGAGGATATCTCCCTCTATGTCAATCCCATCCGAATTGCATAGAAGGCAAACGAGGTGAGGAAAGGCCAACCTTGCCATAGTAGAGGACTTGTCAGCTACCTTGTAGAGTTCTTGAGGTATAATCTCATGAACTTCTACTTCCTCCCCAATCATGATACTATGGATCATGATGGCCCGGTCTACAGTAACTTCAGACCGGTTGCTAGTGGGAATGATTGAGCATTGAATGAACTCCAACCATCCTCTAGCTACAGGCTTAAGGTCCAATCTTCTTAGCTGAACGGGTTTGCCTTTTGAGTCAATCTTCCATTGAATGCCAGGATGTTGCTTATTTCTGGTGTTCAACGCCAGATCCATGCTCTGTTCTGGCGTTGAACGCCAGCCAGATGCTCCTTACTGGCGTTTAAACGCCAGTAAGTCCTTCCTCCAGGGTGTGATTTTTCTTCTGCTATTTTTTATTCTGTTTTTAATTTTTGTATTTATTTTGTGACTCCACATGATCATGAACCTAATAAAACATGAAAGAACAATAAAAATAAAAATAAAATTAGATAAATAAAAATTGGGTTGCCTCCCAACAAGCACTTCTTTAATATCAATAGCTTGACAGTGGGCTCTCATGGAGCCACACAGGTGATCAGGTCAATTTTATAGACTCCCAACACCAAACTTAGAGTTTGGATATGGGAGTTCAACACCAAACTTAGACTTTGACTGTGGGGGCTTTAGTTGACTCTATACTGAGAGAAGCTTTCTATGCTTCCTCTCCATTGTTACAGAAGGAGATTCTTGAGTTTTAAACACAAGGTTGTCCTCATTCAGTTGAAGGATCAATTCTCCTCTATCTACATTAATCACAGCTCTTGCTGTGGCTAGGAAGGGTCTTCCAAGGATGATGGATTCATCCTCATCCTTCCCAGTGTCTAGGATTATGAAATTAGCAGGGACGTAAAGGCCTTTAACCTTTACTAACACGTCCTCTACTAGTCCATAAGCCATTTTCATAGATTTGTCTGCCATCTCTAATGAGAAATTGGCAGCCTGTACCTCAAGGATTCATAGTTTCTCCATTACAGAGAGTGGCATGAGTTTTATCCCTGACCCAAGGTCACATAGAGCCTTCTCAAAGGTCATGGTGCCTATGGTACAAGGTATTAAGAACTTTCCAGGATCTTGTTTCTTCTGAGGTAATGTCAGTTGATCCAGATCACTCAGTTCATTGATGAGCAAGGGAGGTTCATCTTCCCAAGTCTCATTACCAAATAATTTGGCATTTAGCTTCAAGATTGCACCAAGGTACTTGGCAACTTGCTCTTCAGTAACATCCTCATTCTCTTCAGAAGAAGAATACTCATTAAAGCTCATGAATGGCACAAGGAGGTTCAATGGAATCTCTATGGTCTCCAGATGAGCCTCAGAGTCCTTTGGTTCCTCAAAGGAAAACTCCTTGTTGATCACTGGACGTCCCAGGAGGTCTTCCTCGCTGGGATTCACGTCCTCTTCCTCCCCTGTAGGTTCAGCCATGATTGTTATATCAATGGCCTTGCACTCTCTCCTTAGATTCTCTTCTGTATTGCTTGGGAGAGTACTAGGAGGGGTTTCAGTGATTCCTTTACTCAGCTGGCCCACTTGTGCTTCCAAATTTCTAATGGAAGACCTTGTTTCATTCATGAAACTCACAGTGGCCTTAGATAGATCAGAGACTAAATTTGCTAAGCTAGATGGATTCTGCTTAGAATTCTCTGTCTGTTGCTGAGTGGATGATGGAAAAGGTTTACTATTGTTAAACCTGTTTCTTCCACCATTATTAAAGCCCTGTTGAGGCTTTTGTTGATCCTTCCATGAGAAATTTGGATGATTTCTCCATGAGGGGTTATAGGTGTTTCCATAAGGTTCACCCATGTAATTCACCTCTACTATTGCAGGGTTCTCAGGATCATAAGCTTCTTCTTCAGAAGATGCCTCTTTAGTACTATTGGATGATTCCTTCAATCCATTCAGACTCTGAGAGATCATATTGACTTGCTGAGTCAATATTTTATTCTGAGCCAATATGGCATTCAGAGTATCAATTTCAAGAACTCCCTTCCTCATAAGCGTCCCATTATTCACAGGATTCCTTTCAGAAGTATACATGAACTGGTTATTAGCAACCATGTCAACGAATTCTTGAGCTTCTACAGGCGTTTTGCTTTAGGTGAATGGATCCACCTGCAGAATGGTCCAGTGACATCTTTGATAGTTCAGACAGACTATCATAGAATATATCCAGAATGGTCCATTCTGAAAGCATGTCAGAAGGACACTTTTTGGTCAGTTGCTTATATCTCTCCCAAGCTTCATAAAGGGATTCACCTTCTTTCTGTCTGAAGGTTTGAACATCCACTCTAAGCTTACTAAGCTTTTGAGGAAGAAAGTACTTGGCTAAGAAAGTCGTGACCAGCTTATCCCAAGAGTTCAGGCTATCTTTAGGTTGAGAGTCCAACCATACTCTTACTCTGTCTCTTACAGCAAACGGGAAAAGCATAAGCCTGTAGACCTCGGGATCAACCCCATTGGTCTTAACAGTATCACAGATCTGCAAGAATTCAGTCAAGAACTAAAAAGGATCTTCAGATGGAAGTCCATGAAACTTGCAGTTCTGTTGCATCAGAGAAACTAATTGAGGTTTAAGCTCAAAGTTGTTTGCTCCAATGGAAGGAATTGAGATGCTTCTTCCATGTAAATTAGAATTAGGTGCAGTGAAGTCACCAAGCATCCTCCTTGCATTATTATTATTTTCGGCCATATTGTCTTCTTCTTTTTCGAAAATTTCTGTCAGATTTTCTCCAGAGAGTTGTGCTTTAGCTTCCCTTAGCTTCCTCTTCAGAATTCTTTCAAGTTCAGGATCAGCTTCAACAAGAATGTTCTTATCCTTGTTCCTGCTCATATGAAAAAGAAGAAGAAAGTAGAAAATATGGAATCCTCTATGTCACAGTATAGATATTCCTTTATGTGAGTAGAAGAAGAGAAGAATGTAATGTAAGGAAGAGAAGAGGAAAAACTCGAACACAGAGAGGAGGATGGGGTTCAAATTTTTGGGTGGAAGAAAAGTGTTAGTAGATGAATAAATAAATAGAAGGAGATGAGAGGTGAGAGAATTTCGAAAATTAATTAAAATAAAAATTAAATTTAAAGTTAAATTTCGAAAATTAAAGTTTGAAGAAAAAGATTTGAAAGTCAAATTTTGAAAAGATAGGAAGTTAGAAAAGAAGTTAGAAAAGATTTTAAATTTGATTTCGAAAAAGATATGATTGAAATTGAAAAAGATATGATTGAAAATTATTCTGAAAAAGGTTTGAAAAAGAAATTTAAAAATATTTGATTTTGAAAATTAAAGTTGATTACTTGACTAACAAGAAACAAAAAGATTTGATTTTAAAATTTAAATATTGAACCTTTCTTATTAGGCAAGTAACAAACCTTACATCTTTTAATCAATCACATTAATTGTTAGTAATATTTTCGAAAATTATGAGATAGAATTAAGAAAAAGATTTTTGAAATATATTTTTATAATTTTCGAAAATAAATAAGAAAAAATGAAAAAGATTTGATTTCTGAAAAAGATTTTGAAAAAGATAGGATTTTTAAATTGAAAATTTGATTTGACTCATAAGAAATAACTAAATTTTAAAAAGTTTTGAAAAAGTCAACTCAAATTTTCAAAAATTTATGAGTGAAAAAGGGAAAGATATTTTTTTTATTTTTGAATTTTTAATGATGAAAGAGAAAAACACAAAATTGACTCAATGCATGAAAATTTTGGATCAAAACATGTGATGCATGCAAGAACACTATGAATGTCAAGATGAACACCAAGAACACTTTGAATGCCAAGATGAACATCAAGAACATATTTTTGAAAAATTTTTTATGCAAAGAAAACATGCAAGACACCAAACTTAGAAATTTGCAAACTTCAGACACTAACAAATTGAAAAGGCATATGAAAAACAAGAAAAGACACAAAACAAGAAAATATGAAGATCAAATAAGAACACTTACCAAGAACAACTTGAAGATCATGAAGAACACTATGAATGCATGAATTTTCGAAAAATTTTAGAAAAATAAAAGTATGAAATTGACACCAAACTTAAAAATTGACTCAAGACTCAAACAAACAACATAAAATATTTTTGATTTTTATGATTTTATTAATTTTTTTTGGATTTTTGTATATATTTTTTTTTGAAAATAAAACAAAAAGAAAATTACCTAATCTGAGCAACAAGATGAACCGTCAGTTGTCCAAACTCGAACAATCCTCGGCAACGGCGCCAAAAACTTGGTGTGCGAAATCGTGATCTTTACTTCCTTGGTAACGGCGCTAAAAACTTCATACGCACGTTCATATTCTTAATTTTGTTTCACAACTTCGTACAACTAACCAGCAAGTGCACTGGGTCGTCCAAGTAATACCTTACGTGAGTAAGGGTCAAATCCCACGGAGATTGTTGGTATGAAGCAAGCTAAGGTCATCTTGTAAATCTCAGTCAAGCGGATTAAATTGTTTTAAGAAATTATAGTGGATGAAAATAAATAAAATATAAAATAGGATAGTGGTACTTATGTAATTCATTGGTGAGAATTTCAGATAAGCGTATAGAGATGCTTTCGTTCCTCTGAACCTCTGCTTTCCTGCTGTCTTCATCCAATCAATCCTACTCCTTTCCATGGCAAGCTGTATATTGGGCATCACCGTTGTCAGTGGCTACATCCCGTCCTCTCTGTGAAAATGGTCCGATGCACTGTCATTGCATTGCTAATCATCTGGAGGTTCTCGATTATACTGGAATAGGATTCACCATCCTTTTGCGTCTGTCACTACGCCCAGCACTCGCGAGTTTGAAGCTCGTCACAGTCATCCCTTCCCGAATCCTACTCGGAATACCACAGACAAGGTTTAGACTTTCTGGATCTCAAGAATGGCCATCCATGGGTTCTAACTTATACCACGAAGATTCTAATTAAGAAATCCAAGAGATACTCATTCAATCGAAGATAGAACGAAAGTGGTTGTCAGGCACACGTTCATAGGGAATGATGATGAGTGTCACGATCATCACATTCATGTTGAAGTGCGAATGAATATCTTAGAAGCGGAATAAGTTAAATTGAATAGAAAAACAGTAGTACTTTGTATTAATTCGTGAGGAACAGCAGAACTCCACACCTTAATCTATGGTGTGTAGAAACTCTACCGTTGAAAATACATAAGTGATGAGGTTCAGGCATGGCCGAATGGCCAGCCCCCAAACGTGATCTAAAGATGAAACTAAAGATGTTCCAAAAGATAATCCAAAGATATGTAAATACAATAGTAAAAAGTCCTATTTATACTAAACTAGTTACTAGGGTTTACAGAATGAGTAATTGATGCAGAAATCCACTTCCGGGGCCCACTTGGTATGTGCTTGGGCTGAGCTTGAAGTTTACACGTGGAGAGGTCATTCTTGGAGTTGAACGCCAGTTTGTAACGTGTTTCTGGCGTTGAACTCCACTTTGCAACTTGTTTCTGGCGCTGAACGCCAGACTGCAACATAGAACTGGCGTTCAACGCCGGTTTGAGTCATCTAAACTCAGGCAAAGTATGGACTATTATATATTGCTAGAAAGCCCTGGATGTGTACTTTCCAACGCAATTAAAAGCGCACCAATTAAAGTTCTGTAGCTCTAGATAATCCACTTTGAGTGCAGGGAGGTCAGAATCCAACAGCATCTGCAGTCCTTCTTCAACCTCTGAATCTGATTTTTGCTCAGGTCCCTCAATTTCAGCCAGAAAATACCTGAAATTACAGAAAAATACAGAAACTCATAGTAAAGTCTAGAAATATGATTTTTAATTAAAAACTAATAAAAATATACTAAAAACTAACTAAATCATATTGAAAACTATGTAAAAACAATGCCAAAAAGCGTATAAATTATCCGCTCATCACAACACCAAACTTAAATTGTTGCTTGTCCCCAAGCAACTGTGCTCAGTCTCAAGTTTTCACTTGACACCTTCACGCCACAAGCACATGGTTAGGGACAGCTTGGTTTAGCCGCTTAGGCTAGGATTTTGCTCCTTTAGGCCCTCCTATCCACTGATGCTCAAAGTCTTGGATCCTTTTTATTACCCTTGCCTTTTGGTTTTTTTTGCTCTTGCCTTTTGGTTTTAAGAGCTTTTTGCTTTTTTCTGCTTGCTTTTTCTTTTTTTCTCTTTTTTTTTCGCTATTTTTTTCTCTTTTTTTTTTCTCGCAAGCTTTTGTATATTCACTGCTTTTTCTTGCTTCAAGAATCAATTTTATGATTTTTCAGATTATCAAATAACATTTCTCCTTTTCATCATTCTTTCAAGAGCCAACATATTTAATATTCATAAACATCAACTTCAAAAGACATATGCACTGTTCAAGCATTCATTCAGAAAACAAAAAGTATTGTCACCACATCAAAATAATTAAACTAGTTTCAAGGATGAATTTGAAACCATGTACTTCTTGTTCTTTTGTAATTAAAACATTTTTCATTCAAGAGAGGTGATGGATTCATATTCACTACTTTAAGGCATAGACACTTGAATACTAATGATCATGTAATAAGACACAAATATAGATAAACATTTAACATAAAAACGAAAAACAGAAAATTTAAGAACCAAGAATGAGTCCACCTTAGTGATGGTGGCGTTTTCTTCTTGAGGAACCAATGATGTCCTTGAGCTCTTCTATGTCTCTTCCTTGTCTTTGTTGCTCCTCCCTCATTGCTCTTTGATCTTCTCTAATTTCATGGAGGATGATGGAGTGCTCTTAATGTTCCACCCTTAGTTGTCCCATGTTGGAACTTAATTCTCCTGGGGAGGTGTTGATTTGCTCCCAAAGGGGTTTGTTACTTGTGACAACCAAAATGTTTGCACGAAAGGGATTTTTGTTGGTTTAGAGACTATATCTACAACGCGACTATTTTTATGACATTCTTTACTGGCAAAAATCTCGTTCGTCAGGGATCCTGCGGGGTCCACAGATGCTGAGATGATCCTGTGGGGTCCACAGATCCTGAGGTGGCAAGGATTTGCATCCCTGCACCAATTAGGCAAGTAAAACGCCTTTGCATGCAATTCTGGCGCTTAAACGCTGAATTGATGCTTCTTCTGGGCGTTCAACGCCCAGATGCAGCATGTTTCTGGCGTTGAATGCCAATTCTATGCTTGTTTCTGGCGTTCAGCGCCAGCTCTTCTCAAGGTGCATTCCTAGCGTTTGAACGCCAGGATGTTGCTTGTTTCTGGCGTTCAACGCCAGATCCATGCTCTGTTCTGGCGTTGAACGCCAGCCAGATGCTCCTTACTGACGTTTAAACGCCAGTAAGTCCTTCCTCCAGGGTGTGATTTTTCTTCTGCTGTTTTTATTCTATTTTTAATTTTTGTATTTATTTTGTGACTCCACATGATCATGAACCTAATAAAACATGAAAGAACAATAAAAATAAAAATAAAATTAGATAAATAAAAATTGGGTTGCCTCCCAACAAGTGCTTCTTTAATGTCAATAGCTTGACAGTGGGCTCTCATGGAGCCACACAGGTGATCAGGTCAATTTTATAGACTTCCAACACCAAACATAGAGTTTGGATATGGGAGTTCAACACCAAACTTAGAGTTTGGCTGAGGCCTCCCAACACCAAACTTAGAGTTTGACTGTGGGGGCTTTAGTTGACTGTGTACTGAGAGAAGCTTTCTATGCTTCCTCTTCATTGTTATAGAAGGAGATTTTTGAGTTTTAAACACAAGGTTGTCCTCATTCAGTTGAAGGATCAATTCTCCTCTGTCTACATCAATCACAGCTCTTGCTGTGGCTAGGAAGGGTCTTCCAAGGATGATGGATTCATCCTCATCCTTCCCAGTGTCTAGAATTATGAAATCAGCAGGGATGTAAAGGCCTTTAACCTTTACTAACACGTCCTCTACTAGTCCATAAGCCATTTTCATAGATTTGTCTGCCATCTCTAATGAGAAATTGGCAGCCTGTACCTCAAGGATTCCTAGTTTCTCCATTACAGAGTGTGGCATGAGGTTTATCCCTGACCCAAGGTCACATAGAGCCTTCTCAAAGGTCGTGGTGCCTATGGTACAAGGTATTAAGAACTTTCCAGGATCTTGTTTCTTCTGAGGTAATGTCAGTTGATCCAAATCACTCAGTTTATTGATGAGCAAGGGAGGTTCATTTTCCCAAGTCTCATTACCAAATAATTTGGCATTCAGCTTCATGATTGCGTTAAGGTACTTGTCAACTTGCTCTTCAGTAACATCCTCATTCTCTTCAGAAGAAGAATACTCATCAGAGCTCATGAATGGCACAAGGAGGTTCAATGGAATCTCTATGGTCTCCATATGAGCCTCAGAGTCCTTTGGTTCCTCAAAGGGAAACTCCTTGTTGATCACTGGACGTCCCAGGAGGTCTTCCTCACTGGGATTCACGTCCTCTTCCTCCCCTGTAGGTTCGGCCATGATTGTTATATCAATGGCCTTGCACTCTCTCTTTGGATTCTCTTCTGTATTGCTTGGGAGAGTACTAGGAGGGGTTTCATTGATTCCTTTACTCAGCTGGCCCACTTGTGCTTTCAAATTTCTAATGGAAGACCTTGTTTCATTCATGAAACTCACAGTGGGTTTAGATAGATCAGAGACTAAATTTGCTAAGCTAGATGGATTCTGCTCAGAATTCTCTGTCTGTTCTTGAGTGGATGATGGAAAAGGTTTACTATTGTTAAACATGTTTCTTCCACCATTATTAAAGCCTTGTTGAGGCTTTTGTTGATCCTTCCATGAGAAATTTGGATGATTTCTCCATTAGGGGTTATAGGTGTTTCCATAAGGTTCACCCATGTAATTCACCTCTGCTATTGCAGGGTTCTCAGGATCATAAGCTTCTTCTTCAGAAGATGCCTCTTTAGTACTGTTAGATGATTCCTTCAATCCATTCAGACTCTGAGAGATCATATTGACTTGCTGAGTCAATATTTTATTCTGAGCCAATATGGCATTCAGAGTATCAATTTCAAGAACTCCCTTCCTCATAGGCGTCCCATTATTCACAGGATTCCTTTCAGAAGTATACATAAACTGGTTATTAGCAACCATGTCAATGAGTTCTTGAGCTTCTGCAGGCGTTTTCTTTAGGTGAATGGATCCACCTGCAGAATGGTCCAGTGACATCTTTGATAGTTCAGACAGACCATCATAGAATATATCCAGAATGGTCCATTCTGAAAGCATGTCAGAAGGACACTTTTTGGTCAGTTGCTTATATCTCCCCCAAGCTTCATAGAGGGATTCACCTTCTTTCTGTCTAAAGGTTTGAACATCCACTTTGAGTGCAGGGAGGTCAGAATCCAACAGCATCTGCAGTCCTTCTTCAACCTGTGAATCTGATTTTTGCTCAGGTCCCTCAATTTCAGCCAGAAAATACCTGAAATCGCAGAAAAACACACAAACTCATAGTAAAGTCCAGAAATGTGATTTTTAATTAAAAACTAATAAAAATATACTAAAAACTAACTAAATCATACTGAAAAATATGTAAAAACAATGCCAAAAAGCGTATAAATTATCCACTCATCAAACATGAAGAGTGGGGAAGAGCTAGAAGAAGTTGGTGAAGAAGTGGTTGAATGTGAAGGACTTTGTCAAGAGGAAGAGGTTGAATTTGAAGAAATTTGCCAAGAGGTGGAGGTATTCAAAGAAGTTACAAGACCATTGGAGACGTCCCTTCCTAAGTCGTCATCCAACATAACATTCAAGTGGGTAAAATTCTTATCTCTAATCTTTACTTTCCCACTTGAATATGGTTTGATTGAAAATGATGGGCAACTTAGATCTCTTTGTGGGGTTAAGAATAAAAGAAAATTGAGTAGTGGCTGGAAATGCCATTCAGGGTTCCTTATGGTTGGAAGCTTAAAGTCTAAGTACAATGGTTGGTATAGTTCTCAACTAAAGGGGTCTGGGAAGATGCTTTGGTGTTTACTTGAGAATTCGGATCACTTCTCACCCAATTGGAATTGTGATGATCAACTTGAAGATGGGTGTAGAAATAAGATTTGGGATCCGGGAATAGATGAAGATCAATTTTGGAAGCCCTTAGCATGTGTGGAACTTCATCAAAGCTTGGTGCCATTGGTTTTGAATTTTAGAGCTTACTTGAAGTCCAAGCATTAGTGGAGGTTTCAAGATGAGTACAAGCATAAGCCACCATAACAAGGAGCCTTCCAAATGTCCAACTTAAGGACTTAAACTAAAAGTGCTAGGTGGGAGACACTCCACCATGGTAAACTCTTTCCAATCTCTTTTAGATTTGGTTAATAAGTGATTGGAGTTGCCATTATAGGTAGTTCTTCTTATTTTCTATACACTTATGCATTTTGCTTTTATTGATAGGTTGTTTGTTGCATTCATGCTTTGATTAGAATAGTTATTGTTAGATTGCATTTTGCTTGTAGTATAAGTTTTGTTTTTAGTATATTTAAAATTTTTTCAAAAACCAAAAAGATTTTTTGTTAAATTTGATTTTTGATTGTTTTAGAATGCTTGTAGATTAGGAGAGTGCCCTGTTTTTGAAAAAAAGAAAAACAAAAGTGAGCATCGGCGCGCAAGCGCGCGCGCATCGATGTGGTTTCACAACTCCTAGTACTAAAACCCGAGAGTTGTGCCCACTTTATGCCTACTTTGTGTCAGGCAATCCGCGCGTAAGCACACATGACGCGTACGCGTGGATTGTCCATGCTGCATCCGCGCGTAAGCGCACATGGCGCGTACGTGTCCCTCTGCCAATTTGCGCATCGGCGCGTGGGCGTGCATGACGCGTCCACGTCGCAAAAAAAAAGAGTTTTTTTTCTCATCTTCCATTTTCTTTTGTCCATTGCATTCGCAAACTTTTATTCTTTGCATTTTCATTTTGTTTTTATAGCTTGTTTTTACCTTCTTCTTTTTTTGCGCTTCTTATTTGAATAATGGTGTTGAATTTTCTTACTCAATTGTTGAGAATTTCTTGGTTAATATTGATGCTTCTTGACTTGTTTGATATTGTTGGGTGATGAAACTTTTAAATCAATGCTTAATCTTGTATGACTCTTATATTCTTTGTGCATTGATATGAACTCGCATGTCTTTCATGGCCCACTCTTTCTTGTTGAACTTGATGCTTTTGAGTGCTCTTCATGCTTTGACTTTACTCTTGCATCAAGTGTTTGTTAATATGCCTTAGCTTATATTGTTTTCTCACTCACATGTTGTAACTACAATGTAGTGAGAACCTTACTCTTATTTAGCATTAGCCCTCGCCTATGTTCTATTTGCTTTGATATCTTTGTTGTAGGCTTAATTTTCTTTATTTTTCTTTCCTTTTAGGTTGGCCACCGAAAGAGGAAAAGGAAAAGCTTCTAAATGGGGCAACAAACAAGTCCTTCCGTACAACATTTTGGAGGAGCTCATCAATTGTAGCAACCCGTCCACCTTTCTCTTCTTTGCATGCACCGAGGACGGTGCAAATTTCTAAGTGTGGGGAGGTCGTCCGACCGACCTCCATGGGTAACAACTTCCTTTTTCAACACCAATTTTTAATTTTTGTCTTTGTAAGATTAGTTGTTGCATTGCATGATAGATTGCATGTTAGTTAGAATTTGTACATATTTCACCATTTCTTTTTATGTTAGGACTACTTGGTTTGGGTGATGATTTCTTTTCCAAGAAAAATTGTTCTAGGGTACCCTACCAATTTGAAAATTTTTTTGTGATGAACTTGCTTGAAGAATTTATTTTGGAACATGGTTTTTGAGCTAAGAACACAAGCATGTGAGTTTTGAGCCCAATTGCGTGGTTACATCACATAACCACTTATTTTCATTCTTGTGTGCATTGTTCTCTTTCTATGATTGTAATCTTTGATTTGTTTGATTCTTTATGTCCATTATTCCATGTATACATGCATTTATATGATTGAGGCCATCATTTCATATAGCTCACTTACCCAAAGAGCCTACCTTTCATCAACCATTGTTAGCCAATTTTGAGCCTAATTAATCCCTTTCGTTCTTAATATTAGCACATCACTACCCCTAAGTGAAAAACAATAAATATCCCTTAATTTGGATCTTGGATTAGCTTAGGCTAGCGAGGGTGTGTATTATTTGGGTATGGGAAACTTGGGACATTGGTTGAGGTAAAAGTGTAATTTTTATTTTTGTTAAAAATATTGGGAATTGGGTACATTCATGCACTATATGTAAAACCATATGCATTGATACATTTGTATATACCTTAGAAAAAAAATGATAAAGAAAAAGAAAAAGAACATATACATATATAAAAGAAAAAAAATATAGAAAAATAAAAAAGAGTAAAAGAAATAAAAAGGGGACAAAAAATTCTCCAAAGTAAAGTTCAATAAAAATCAATGCATATGGAATGTTAATTAAAGAGGATGCATGAGTATGTGAAAAAGTGGGAATCATGGGTAGCTAGGTTGTGTATTAGAATTGTATAGGTTGTCATATGTGTTTGGTGAGAGCTTAGGTTAATCAATGATTCAAATTTCAAGCTCACTTGACCATATACATCCCTACCTTTACCCTAGCCCCATTACAACCTATGAACAAGTCCTCATGATGAATGTATACATGCATTGAATAATTGTTGATTGTTAGATGAAAAACAAATCAAGGAAAGCATGATTAGAAGAGAATTGAGTGATCGACCCTATACACTAGAGCGACTAGAGCGGATACACTTCCGGTGAGGGTTCGATGCTCAATTCCTTGTTCCCAGCTTTCATGAGCTTTCTTCTTGCAAGTCTATTTGAACTTCATTTTGATATTTGAATTGGTAGAGTTTGTGAGTCGTCATATGACCTTTGCCCTACTTGCTTATATATTTTTTTGGAGATTGATTTGCTTTTAACCAAGTAGGTAGAAGCATTTTGCATTTAGTTGCATGCATGTAGATAGGTTTATATAGTTTTTTTACATTGAATAAATGTTCATACCCCTTTTCTTGTCCTTCTTTATTCTTAGCATGAGGACATGCTTGTTTTAAGTGTGGGGAGATTTGATAAACCACGATTTTGTGGTTTATCTTGTGCTTAATTTGCGGGATTTTATCAACTTTTCTCACATTTATTCAATGAAATAGCATGGTTTTGTAATTCTCCCTAGATTTGTGCTTAAGTGTGTAAACATACTTTTTAGGCCTTAAAATAGCTAACTATAACTCACTTTAATACCATTCGATGCCTTGATATGTTTGTTGAGTGATTTCAGGTTCATAAGGTAAGTATTGGATGGAAGAAGTGAGGAGAAAAGTATGCAAAGTGGGAGAACTCATGAAGAAATGAAGGAACCGCAAAGCTGTCAAGCCTGACATCTTCGCACTCAATCGACCATAACTTGAGCTACAGAGGTCCAAATGAGGCGGTTTTAGTTGCGTTGGAAAGCTAACATCCGGGGCTTAGAAATGATATAAAATTTGCCATAGTTTCCTGAGGTATAGGGGCGCGTACGCGCACATGACACGCATGCACCGATGGATCAGCGTGGGTCCATTTTAGGCAACTCGTTGGGGGCGATTTGTAGCTCATTTTGGGCCCAATCCAACTCATTTCTGATGCTATTGAACGCAAGGATTGAAGGGGGAATAAACCAAGTAGACATAGTTTAGTTTTCATCATGTTTTAGGGTAGAATTCTAGAGAGAGAAGCTCTCCCTTCTCTCTAGAATTTAGGGTAGTTTAGGTTACTCTTTCTCAATTTTCTCTTTCAATTCTTGTTTTGATTTCAATTGTCTTTATGTTCTAGTGTTCTATTGTCTTAATCTTCTTAATTTCTCTTGTTAATTTCTTATTTTACTCTCTTTTATATTGATGAACATTGTTGGATCTTGATTTTTTTGAATGCAATCTTATGTTTCCATGCTCTTTTATGTTTATCTTAGTTGTTATTGTTGATTTCTTGCTTGTGGTAGTCATGGGTTTCACTAATTCTAGCATTTTGTGATGTTTTCTTTTATTGCACTCTAGGTGTTTGATAAAATATTTACACTAGTTTTTGAGTAATTTTCTTGACTCTTGGCCTAGGCTAAGGGAATTGAGTGACCTTGAGTCATTGGGTCTCATTGAATTGGTGATTTGAGAACCCTTGGTGATCAATTTGATACCCATTGATACTAACCCACTACTAATCTAATTAGTAGATAGGTTGGGACTTATGGGTTGATGTTGATTAAGCCATTTGATATACTTCAAGTATAGAAGTACACTTAATGAGCTTGGTTCCTCATAATTATCAATATTTGGTTTGTAGACAAGGATGGTGATCTCAATTACCTATGTCTAGCCAAGAGTACTTTTCCTTTATTTTATTAGTCCTTATTATTTACTTTCTTGTTGGTTACTTTTCTTATCAAACTATAAAATCAAACCCCCTTGCATTTTCATAGCCAATAATTGAGCACTTCATTGCAATTCCTTGTGAGACGACCCGGAGTCTAAATACTTCGGTTATTTCTTATTTGAGGTTTGTTCTTTGTGACAACCAAATTTTTGATTGGAAGGATTATTTGTTGGTGTAGAACTATACTTGCAACGAGAATTCATTCATTTGAGGAAATTCTATACCATCACAACAATTCGCTCATCAATGATTGATTCTTTCTTTTTGTGCTTATGTTACCTTATTCATCTCATCATCAATGCTGTATGCATATGCTTGATTGACGTGTTTTAATTGTATGAGTTCTTATACGCCCTATACAAGCATATTGTATTATTATAACATGAATGTGGGTTTGCTTGTCTTTAATCATTTTTGAACATTTTTTTATTTTGAAATTCATATTTGCTATGCACTTAACACTTGACTTTCTTTCTTTTTCTAACTTTTGGTTTTTTACTAACTTTTTAAATTTTTTTAATCTTCTTTATAAATTGACTCTTTTAGTATTCTTTTAATGCATAGCAATTTGTGTTTTTCAATGGACAAGTAACGTCATTTTCTTTGAATTCAATTACTTGGAATGTGGATTCTGATTGATCTTAATCTCCTATTTTCACTCCATTCCAAGTTAATTGCATTTTTGTTAACTCACTTTATGTGTATGCTTTTTATCCCTTTGTTTCTGCTTCTTTCCAGGTTACTATATAGATTTCTATTTTGTGTGCCTTTAAATCATGTTCATATACCTATTTTCTTTATGCTTTTCAGATGGCTGACAGAAAAGGAAAGGGTAAGGCCACAAGTTCTAGAAAGAGGAAACGGACCTCAGAGTCTACTGAGACATTTGATGCAGCATTTTATGTGAGGCATATCATTGGGAGAGACAAACTGGACCAGAGTACACCTCCCACCGAAACGCAAATTTAGCAACCTGTATTCGAAGCTAAAATTTGAAAAGTTCCTAAAGAGAAACTTGCATGTTGAGAGGATACTCGAAATCCCATACGAGCTAATCATATATACTGATGACAGAATTGCTCAGCGGGGTTGGAGGTTTCTAGGTCGAGAACTCCCGACAGTGAATGCATCGTGGGTCAAGGAATTTTATGCTAACTATTACACTAGGGACCTCGATGCAGTTCAATTGAGAGGCAAGATGATTTTGGTTACTAAGGAGGCTATTGAGCATTCCCTTCACTTTCAGCCTGGACCGAGCGGGAAAGATGCATTTGAAGTAGCAGAAAGTGAGAAGAAGATTGCTAAACATGAGAGTCAGTGGATATTTGGTTCTGACAAGATGACTCTTCAAGGGATTTCTGTTCGCTTTTTGACCAATGAATGATAAACTCCAATTTTAGGATTTATCTTGTGTTAATTTTGGTGGGTTTCATAAATGTTTCACACTTATTCATATAAGTAGCATGTTTTTATGATTCCCTCCTAATTATGTTTCATAGTTCAAAACATGCTTTTTAGGCCTTAAAAATACTAAATTTTAATCCTCTCCTGTCACCATTCGATGCCGTGATGCGTTTGTTAAGTGATTTCAAGATTTATAGGGCAAAAATGACTTAGAGGATGGAAAGGAAGCATACTAAAATGCAAGGAACATGAAGAATAGAGATTTGGAGAAGCTAGTTCCCACACGCACGCATGAAGGACGCACACGCATGACAATTGTGAAGTTCAGTCGATGCGCACGCGTGACTGACGCGTACGCGTGAGGTAACTCATTTATGGAAATTGTTGCTGGCAAATTCTGAGAGGCTCTAGGCCCAAATCCAACTTGATTCTGAATGGGAAAAGGCCATGAATTGATGAGGGTGAAGAGGCAATGAAGCATACACACAATTAGACTTAATTTTAGCTAGTTTTGGTTCTTGTTTTTCTATAGAGAGAACTTCCCACACCTCTCTAGGTTTTAGGATTTATTGCTCTTTGTCACTTGAATTCTTGGATTATATCTTTTTAATTTCATTTCTTGTTGCTTTAATTGTAGTTTCTACTCTTTGATTTCACTTAGTACTTTTGCCATTTTAGCTATTTTGAGGTTTGAATTTGGATCTTGTTGGAATTACTTTTTATTAATGCATTAAGTTTTCTTTCATGTTCATTGTTGTTATTTGGTTTGTTATTAGCAATTATTGTTAGTGGGTAGCTTTGAATTGAATTTATTTCTCAATTTTATAATGTTTTCCTTTAGTGCATACAAGGTGTTTGTGAAAATGCATCTTATGACTATGGAATAGATTTCTATTCTTGGCTTAGGGGTTGAGTGTTGGAAACTCTTGAATTGTCAATTCCTAATGTGGATGGGTAATTGAAGGTTGCTAATTGGCTTGCACCTCACTAAATCTAGTCTCTCATTAGGAGTTGACTAGAACTTGTGAGTTCAAGTTAATTATATCCATTTGACTTTCCTTCATTGCTAGAGGATAACTAAGTAGAAGTACTAAGCAATTTTCATCATTTGATGATGACAATAAGGATAAAAATTCCAATTCTCTTCCCTAGCCAAGACCCTCATATTAATTGATTATCATTCACTTCTATTAGCTTGAGTTCCTAGTTTCTCAATTTAATTGCATATCTCGTATGCTTATATGTTTTTAGTTATAGTTGTTTTGATGCATGCTTGTTAGTTAGGTGATGCTTGATTGGTACTTTTAGTTATCTTACTTTAATTGTTAGTTGTTTGTTGCTTTTCTATATTTGTCAATTTACTTCTACTGTAAGTAATCCAAAACCCAAAAATCCTAACCAACAATGTGTATTCTAGTGCAAGTTCTTGGAAGAACGACCCGGGATTCTACCCCCGGTTATTGAATTCATTGTTTTGACATACTCTTTTAAACATTGATTAGGGGTATCTCATCGGTTGGGACTATACTTTACGACATTAAACTGGAAAAATCCTTTGGTGAATTCCTAACCGGCATTTATCCCACATCAAGTTTTTGGCGCCGTTGCTAGGGACTTGCAACGGTGTTATATTGTTGGCTAGTGTGAATTTGTATATATGTGAATAGCTACTCTTTTCTTGATTATTTACTAGTTTAGTCTTTAGTTAGAATTTATAGTAGTAGTAATTAGTAGTCATCTTATTCTAGCATAGCTTATTATCATGAGTTCTATGTTTCTTTTCTTGAATGATGTGTTCATTGCCGAATCCGATTTTAGCCCCTTTTGATCCGAAAATTGAAAGAACTTCATCACATCTGAGGCAAGCTCAGCGTCGGTTAGCTTTTGAGGGTAGTGAAGCAGCTTCCGCCAAATCACTAACCTTATCTGAAGCGTCATTTGAAAAGGAAATTATTTATTCTTCTATTGGCTCTACTGATATCTCTTCTTTTGACTTAGGTACCGACACCATGGCCGCCCCAAGAAGAATCACTCTCAAAGAGGCAGGTGCTCTGGACTTCACTCTCCAACTTCTTCAAGTGCGTCATCCAGACATGGATGCTAATTTTGAACTAAAGATCACCTTGATCAATCTACTTCCCAAGTTCCATGGTTTATCAGCTCAAGACCCTATTAGACATCTTAGGGACTTTCAAGGTGTATGCTCAACTACTAGGCGAGAGGGCTTAGATGAAGTTGCTATTTAGGTGTTTACTTTCCCATTTTCTCTTGAGGAAAGGGCAAAGGAGTGGTTTTATACCCTACCCGATGATGTTGTCACCAATTGGGATTTGCTTCGAAGAGAATTCCTAGACAAATTCTTCCCTCCGGAGGTGACGGAGGTTGAAAAAAGATGTGCCATGCATCATTCAAGGTGAGTCGGAAACTCTTTATGAGTATTGGGAGTGCTTTGAGAAGCTTCTTGATTCATGCCCTCATCATATGATTGTTGATTTGGTGTTGATTAGTTACTTTTACCAAGGCATGAAGCCTCAAGATAAGATCTTCTTGGATGCTTCCAGTAATGGCTCTTTAATGAAGTATAAAATGGCGGAGGAAGCTTGGCAACTTATCACCGATTTAGCCGAATCTACTTAACATGTGAAGTAAAGAAACAATCACCCAAGGACCATCAATGAGGTTTCTTCTAGTGAGTCTGCCCTAACCAAGACCTTAGGGAAGATGACCACCATTCTTAGACAAATCCATCAAAACCAACAAAACCCCCTCCATCACAACAACAATACCAAATGGTAGTCCCACAAAGAGTGTATGGAATTTGTGCTTGCAATTCTCATTATACCGATGAATGTCCACAACTCCAAGAGGACAATACCTTGGCAGCCACCAATGCTTACTTCAACCGCTCAACCCAAGGCTCCTATCAACAAGGGAGCAATTATAACCAAGGGTGGCAAAATCAAGGTTGGCAAGACAATTCCAACCAAGGGTGGAGAGACAATCACAACCAAGGATGGAGAGATGGTCCGAATCAAAGAAAGAACAACAACTTTCAACCATACTACAATCAACAAAAACCAATCATTCCCACCACAAACCAAGGCCAAAGATATCAACCTCCCCATCAAAGATAAGTTCAAGTGCCTCAAATCACCCAACCACAAGTTCCTCAAATCACCTACCCTTCTTCTTCCTCCAATCAAGCTCCAATGGATGATACAGTCTGCATTATTCTTCAAGAGCAAAGAGAATTTTTCTCCACCATTCAAGAGCTTATAGCCTGCTTACCTCTACCCTCTCAACCATTATCTAACCCAAGGGTGGTATCAATATCATCACCTTGAGGTCCGACACCACACTACAAGAGAGGAGTCTCAAGGAGTCAAGTGCAAGGGAGGCTACTTTAGGTGAAGACGTTGTTGAGGTGGAGGATGTGGAAGATGAGGAAGAAGATCAAGAAGTTGTAGATGAGGAAGAAGATCAAGAAAAAGTGGCTCTAGGGAGAAAGATCTGTTGAAAGAAGCCATTCCAATCCCATTTCCAACCTTGGCAAAGAGGACTAAAAAGCAATTGGAGTTGGATCCAAAGATGGTGGATATCTTCAAAAAGGTTGAGGTAACTATTCCCCTTTTTGATGCTATTTGTCAAGTTCCTAAATATGCCAAGTTTTTAACGGATTTATGCATGAACAAGGAAATGATTAATGAGTTGGAAACTATTCCTTTGGGTAGTTCAATTTCTACTTTAATGGGTCCTGTTCTTGAAAAATGTGGGGATCCAGGACCTTGCTTAGTATCTTGCACTATAAGTGGTACAAAATTTGTGGATTGTATGTGTGATCTTGGTGCTTGTGTAAGCATTATGCCCTTGTCTATTTATGATGAACTGAACCTTTCACCATTGAAACGATCGACAACACACTTTGTTTTGGCCGACAAGAGCATTATTTCTGTGGTTGGTCTTGCTGAGTATGTTTTAGTGAGCATCAAGGGATTGACCTTTTGGATCGATTTTTACATCTTTGAGATGCTTCCTAATGACTCCGGAAAGCCTTCAACTATCTTATTAGGAAGACCCTTTTTGAAAACCTCTTGGTTTAAACTTTATACATTCTCAAGCACCTACTCAATTGAGATTGATGGTAGAGCGGTAAGCTTTAATTTGGATGAGGCTATGAAGCATCCACCGGAAGACCACTCTATCTTTCGGTGTGACATTGTTGATGAAGTTGTGTTCAAAGTCCACCATGAGACCCTTGATGAGATGAATTTGAGCAAAATAAATGTGATGAAGACACCTTGCCACCCCCAATATTACTGGAGAATAATGTACCAAGTCATGAGTTGAATGTGGAATTGAAGACTCTACCCCCACACCTTAAATACGCCTTTCTCAATAACGATCCAAATATCCCGGTGATTATTGCAAGGGAGCTTACTTTCGATCAAGAGGAAAGATTACTTGATGTGTTGCAAGGAAATAGGAAGGCTATTGGGTGGAGCTTGGCGGATATAGTGGGTATAAGCCCCCATCTTTGTGAGCATCGCATTTTTTTAGAGGAGGGAGCTAAGCCGGTCTGCCAACTACAAAGAAGATTAAACCCCACTATCTTGGAAGTTGTTAAGAAAGAGGTGACTAGACTTCTAGAGGCTGATATTATCTATCCTATCTCGGATAATGAATAGGTTAGCCCGGTGCAAGTTGTGCCAAAGAAGTCATGTGTCACAATGGTCAAGAGTGAAAGCGGCGAACTCATGGCAACTAGAGTGCAAAACGCTTGGAGGGTATGCATTGACTATAGGCTCTTGAACTTGGTACCCTGGAAGGACCACTACCCACTTCCATTTATTGATCAAATGCTTGACCTGTTGTCAGGTAAATCACACTATTATTTCCTAGATGGCTATACTGGTTATTTCCAAATTCATAGCACCGAAAGATCAAGAGAATACTACTTTTACATGTCCCTTCGGAACGTATGCTTACAAGAGGATGCCTTTTGGCTTATGTAATACACCTACGATGTTCCAAAGGTGCATGACTAGCATCTTTTCTAATTTCCTTGAGCATTGCATGGAAATTTTTATGGATAACTGACGTGGCAAAAATTAGCCAATTAAGAAATTATAGTAAGAACAGCATTGTAAGTACAGTTCTTAACCGACGAAAATCCGCTTATCAATTTAGAAGGGTTGTAACAAAATTAGAATGAAAATACTGGGAGTAGAAATTCCAGGTCGTCTCCCAACGAGTTGACAAAAGAGTGCTATTTTATTAGTCAGAAATTTTCTGAGAATTTTAGAGTTGGAGAACGGGAAATTAAAATAATAATTAATTAAAGCAATGAAAATTAACGAGAGAATTTATATAATTAAAATAAAAGCCTTGACCGGGAGAAGATTAATTGAAAGTTCTATCCTTGTTGGACTTTTTCAAGTGTAACAGTAAAAGGTTATTGTTCTACTTAGTCATCCTTTACTGAATAAAGGAAGGTCAAGTACCTAACTAACCAACTCTAAATCCCAAGTCCTAATCCTCTCCTAAGGAAGGATTAGAGTCAGAGACTAGAGAGCCAGTCAACAACTTCCAATCAAAATTAGCACTTGAGTGTTCCAACTCAAGGGTTTCCTTTTAATCAACTCCCAAGTCAAGTTGGGAGTCTACTCCATTGACATGAATACAACGTTCACAAGCTTATAAAGAGAATAAGAAGAAGACATGATAAATTAAAAAATAGTACTTTGCATTAATAAATCCCAAAATGCAACATACGTATCTGAACAGGGTTAATAAGTAATCAAAAGAGTAAAGGAATAAGAAAACAAACTAGAATAATAGCAACTTCAACGGAGGTAGTGACTCTTCTCAATATCCAAAGCAAAAGCATAAACTATAAAAACTATGAGCGTGTAAAAAACCTAGAGGAAGAGTGATTCCTCTCTAAGATTCCAATCTAAAACTAAAAACTATGCGAATTTGAATGTGTGTTGAGTCTCTGCTCGTCCCCTGGCTCTAGTCTGTGTTTCTGGGACGAAAACTGGGTCCAAACTCGGCCCAAAATTGCCCCCAGCGTTTTCTGTGATTTCTGCAGGTAGTGCATGTCACGCGTACACGTCAGTCACGCGTACACGTCACTGGTCATTTTCGCGTATCACGTGTACGCGTCAGGCACATGCACGCGTCACCGTGCAGACTCTGATTCACACGCACGCGTGAGCCAGGCGTGCGCGTCACTCCTCGCTAGTTATCTCCTTTATTTCTTGTGCTCCTTCCATTTTTGCAAGCTTCCTCTCCATCCTCTAAGCCATTCCTGCCCTATAAAGCCTGAAAACACTTAACGCACAGATCACGGCATCGAATGGTATAAAGGGGAATTAAAAAATATACAATTTAAAGGCTTGGGAAGCAAGTTTTCAATCATAAAACAAAACTAGGAAGGAATTGTAAAATCATACAATTTATATGAATAAGTGTGCAAAAATTTGATAAAAGCCACTCAAATCAGCACAAGATAAACCATAAAATAGTGGTTTATCAATAACTTTAGTGTTTATGGAGATTCATTTGATGATTGCTTGGGTAGTTTGGCCAAAGTACTAGAAAGATGTGCTAGCTCAAACCTTGTTCTCAATTTTGAAAAGTGTCATTTTATGGTTAAACAATGTATTTTGCTAGGCCACATCGTTTCTAGTGATGGTATCTTTGTGGATCCTACAAAAGTTGAAGTTGTTTCTGAATTATCTTACCCCTCTTCTGTGAGGAAGTCCGTGCTTTTCTTGGTCACGCATGTTTTTACTGGCGGTTCATAAAGGACTTTAGTAAGGTGGCTTTACCTCTATCTCGTTTGCTCCAAAAGGACATAGAATTTGATTTCAATGAGGTGTGCATGGAAGCATTTGATACATTAAAGGAAGCCTTGACCAAAGCTCCCATAGTGAGAGGGCCAAATTGGAGTAGCCTGTTTGAGATCATGTGTGATGCATCTAATCATGCAGTGGGAGCCGCGCTTGCACAGCGCGATGGTAAGGACCCTTATGTTATAGCTTATGCCTCTAAGACTCTAGGTGGAGCCCAATCCAATTATACTACCACTAAAAAAGAATTATTGGCAATTGTCTTTGTTAGATAAATTATGGGGTTATTTACTTGGTTCTAAGGTCATAGTATACTCGGATCATGGGGCGTTGAAACATTTGTTGGCAAAGAAGGAGTCTAAGCCGAGATTGATCCGATGGATATTACTCTTGCAAGAATTTGATTAGAGATCAAGGATAGGAGTAGATCACAGAATTTAGTAGCGGACCACTTGAGCTGCTTTGAACATTTGACATCTGACTCCACGCCTATCAATGATGTTTTTCCCTTAGATGCCTTGCAAGCAATCTCGGAAGTTACTCCTTAGTTTGCATCTATTGCCAATTATTTGGTAGGCCATACCTTTCCTCCACACTTTTCTAAGCACCAAAGGGACAAGCTTAAGAGTGAGTCCAAGTATTACATATGGGATGATCCCTACTTGTAGAGATGTGGTGCAGACCAAGTAATTAGGAGGTGTGTGCCTCAAATGAATTCTGGTCTATTCTAGAAGTCTGGCACTCCTCTAAAAATAGTGGGCACTTTGGTCCTCAATGGATGGCAAAAATAGTGTAAGACTGTGGATTTTGGTGCCCTGGCCTATTCAAAGATGCAACCTCCTTTTGTAATTCTTGTCACCAATGCCAAAGATTTGGAACTATATCCAAGAGGAATGAAATACCTCAACAACTTATGTTGTTTTGTGAAATTTTTGACGTTTGGGGCATTGACTTTATGGGTCCGTTTTCAAACTCCAATGGTTTTCTCTATATCTTGTTAGCGGTTGATTACGTCTCTAAATGGGTGGAAGCAATTTCAATCCATACCGATGATGCTAACACTATTGCTTCCTTTGTAAGAAATTATCTTATTTGCCATTTTGGATTGCCACGAGCAATCGTGAGCGATCAAGGCTCACACTTTTGCAACAAGAGGATAGCAACTTTGATGAAGAGATATGGCATTATCCATAAGGTGGCCACGGCTTATCATCCCCAGACAAATGGCCAAGCGGAGGTCTCCAACTGGGAAATCAAAAGAATTTTAGAGAAGATGGTGAAACCCCATAGGAGGGATTGGAGCTTTAAGCTTGGAGATGTGCTATGGGTCTACCGGACAGGTTATAAGACATCAATCAGCATGAGTCCGTTCCGGTTGGTCTACTGAAAGGCATGCCACCTTTTGGTAGAAATTGAGCATAAGGCGTATTGGGCCATCAAGGAATGTAATTCGGGGTTAGGTGGAGCCGGAACTGAGAGAAAAATGCAATTGGAGGAATTAGAGTGCATAATATTTGGAGGCATATAAGAATTCAAGAATCTACAAGGAAAAGGTGAAGGCGGTGCATAACCGGAATATCAAAAGAAGAGAGTTTAGAGTTAGAGATCAAGTGCTTCTCTATAATTCAAGATTGAGGTTGATGCTGGGTAAATTGAGGTCAAAATAGGATGGTCCCTATGTGGTGGAAAAGGTTGAACCATATGGTGTAGTCCACTTAAGCCACCCCTCAAGCCCTACATTCTTCAAGGTGAATGCTCACCGTTTGAAGCTCTACCATGGTGTGAAGGTCAAGAACAACAAGGTGCTAGAGATCTTTCTCTTAAAAGATCCTCACAAGGAAGAAGACTGAGCCATTTACTGTCCAACTTAAGGACGTTAAAGAAAAGTGTTAGGAGACACCCCACCATAGTATGATCTTCATGTTTATAGTTCTTCCATTTTGTTTTCATCTCTTTAAGTAGATTGACTTGATTAGATATGATATGAGTTCTTTAGTTTGATTAGATATGTTTGAATGATGGTTGTTTCATGAAGTTTGCATTTATGTTAGTTTGTTTAAATTGGTAATTATGGTTGATGCCTTGAAATTCTAGGAGTGTTGTTGCCATTTTGCTTGAATAGATGCAGAAATTGTGGTATGTTGTTGCTCATGTCACGCGTACGCGTGATGCACGCGTACGCGTGGCCCATGATTTTTGCTCATGCGTGAACTGTGCGAACTGCATGGCCTGGACAGTGAGTTGTGCTAGGACCATGCGGATTTGGTGCGACTAGCAACCTTGCTAGTCACGCTTGTCCGTGCCTCATGCGTACATGGTGCAGAATTTATAACTGACAAATTAACCGGCAAATGCACCGGGTCGTACCAAGTAATACCTTAGGTGAGTGAGGGTCGATCCCACGAGGATTGATGGACTAAGTAACAATGATTTCATGATTTACTTAGTTAGATAAACAGAAAATAGTGTTGAGAGTTCAAATGCATCAAACAGTAATTCAGAGAATCAGAAAACAAGCAGTAAATTAGGGTGAAATATATATGGAGAAAACAGTTAAGGCTTCAGAGATATCTATCTTACGGATTGACTTTTCTTACTAACTATTTTAATCATGCAAAATTCAATTCATGGCAAACTATATGTGACTAAACCCTAATTCCTTAGACCTTTTTAGCATCCTCTAACCTTCATCAACCGGCAATTCCTTGGTCACTTAATTCCAATCAGAGGGTGAAGTTCAATCCTAGTTTATATGCCACAGAAACCCTAATTACCCAAATATAAGAGGATTATATGTCATGTATCCCATTAAGTCTAGATAATTAGAAGTTTAGGAGAAATTGTTTTCAAGCTGTTCTTCAAGTAAAGAGCTTTTCCAAGTTATACAAGAACTCAATTAGAACAAAGGTCATACTTCTGTTCCACCCAGATTCATAAGATAAAGACCGAAAACAATTCTTGAAATAGAAATCAGTACATGAATTAAAATAGAAAAATAATAGTATCAATCCATACAATAGACAGAGCTCCTAACCTTAACAGTGGAGGTTTAGTTGCTCATGGATCAGAGAGAAAACAAGGATTCTATAAAGAATATAAAGTGCGGAATGAGGTAGAAGAGAAGAGAAGAGCCCAAAGGGCTGATTCCTTTCCCTTTTATATCTAATCCTAATTAATGTAAAATATATTTTCTAAAACTAAATAATATCTTTTCCTATTTTTAAATAAAATAAAGTTTAATTAAAAATCAATAGAGATCTTCGTGCAAGACTTGATGGATGAAAGGGGGACTACTTTGCTTCTTATGGTTGGCGCCTAACTTGGAGGTGGCCGAATTGCCTTAATTGTTGTTGGTGGTGTTGGCGCCTAACTTGGGAGGTGAATAGCGCCTAACTTCATGCTGGCAACAAAGAATGAGTGTTGTTGTTGTGTCTGGCGCCTAACTTGAGAAACTCCAAGTTAGGCGCCACCTTGGCCGTGTCCTCTTTGAAGCTTTTCCTTGTTCTAGTGCCTAACTTGGGAAAAGCCAAGTTAGGCACCACTCATACATCATGCATTTACAGGTGGAGTTTGTCTTGGCGCCTAACTTGGAGAATTCCAAGTTAGGTGCCACCCTTGTAGAATTGCTGGAGTAGAAGTATGGACTATTATATATCGTTGGAAAGGTCTGGAAGTTAGCTTTCCAATGCAACTAAAATTACGTCAATTGGTCCTTTGTAGCTTGAGTTATTCATGTTAGAGTGCAGGGAGGTGAGGGTGGACAGCATCATTCGCTTTCTTCTCTTTTTCTATAGAAACTCCATCAAATCCATCCGAATGCTACCTGAAATAAACAGAATTGCACACAACTCAAAGTAGCATCCATAGTTGCTGAAAAATAATTAATTCTTGATTAAACTCAACAATTAGAATACAAATTCACTAGGAAAAGATAGGAAAGATGCTCACGCATCACAACACCAAACTTGAATTGTTGCTTGTCCTCAAGCAACCAAAACTAATACAGGTTTACGATGTGAATTTGCATGAGAAGTGGGCGTTCAATTAGGCTCATGTCTCTTCTTGAAGTGGGGTTCACCTATTGCAATCCTGAATAGTTATGGCATCTCACTCTCGTTTGAGTCAAAGGAATGTCCGTGTCATTCGAAATTAGAATCCGGATAATATTATGAATTCTCTAATCTTTTATACTTTAGTTTAATCCTTGAACACAGCAAATTTCCCTTGATTCTCTTTTCTTTGGTGTTTTGTACCCTAAGCCTATCTGTGACTTTAAATATTTTTTCTCAAGGATTACTTGACACAAAAACACCACAAGCACTTAACTGGGGAACTCTCTTTATGTTCTGATTTTTTTTTTTAGTTACTCCAAGACAGTAGTGCTCAAAGCCTTTGGCATACTCTGTTAATTGTATTTGATCTCGATTTTTAGTGTTCTATCTCAAGGATTACTTGACACATTCACACCACAAGCATAAGACTAGGAAAATAACTCTTTGAGCTTTTAATCATGTCTGGCCTCCCTAGTCATTGATGCTCAAAGTCTTGGACCTTGCTTTTATTTTTCTTTTGCTATTTCTTTTGCTTCAAGGATTAAGCTTTCACTTACTTTAGAGAATTCATAATAGTTCTCTAAATTCCTATTCCTTATACATCAACATCTTTTGATTCAAATTCAAATATGCACGGTTCATGTCATGCATTCAGAATCAAAAAGAATACCACCACATTTAAGTAAATATGACTATCCTTTGTTATAAGCTCTATTTCTCATGCAATACATCTTTTTCTTCTTTTTATTTTGAATTCAAGCTCAGTGAGCAATACATAAGACACTTTTCAGAATTAAAAAAAAATAACAGAATAAAAATAGCAAATTAAATTAGAACCTAGGAATTGAAATAACAAAGGATCTTGCAATAACTAAGACAAAATAGCAGAAAACAGGAACATAACATAGTAATGCAAAAATAATATAGGAAGTGAAAAGAACTAAGCCACCTCAATCTCCATGGTGGGATCTCTCTCCTCTGGCTGTGATCCGTATAGTCCTCTCAGGTGGCTATAATCCTGTCTCAACTGAGAAATCTCCTGGCGCTGAGAGTTCTGAGCAGCTCTCATCTGATCAAGGGTGGTGGTGAGATACTCTCAACAGTTGTTCTGTGTCACCCTCATCTCCTCAATAGACACAGTGTACTACTGCCAGCGGCTATCCTGCGTGATCTCCATCTGCTCAATGGAGGAGGTGAGCTGCTGCCAGTATTCCTGAGGTGGGAAGTAGTGTCCCTGAGGCAATGGTGGCTGATCCTGTTAAGCTTCCTCCTCAACCTGCTCTTCTCTGTGGACCCTGTGCTGTTCCGTGTGAGTCTCCATGGTCTTCTTGGTAACTGGTCTCTCAACAGGAATGGAAAAGTCATTCTCCACCTTTACCCCTACTGCTTCACACATGCGGTAAATCAGATGTAGAAACCTAAGTCTAGCCTTCTTGAGGGGGTTGGAGGCAATGTTGTATATCTGATCTCGGATAATATCCTCCACCTCCACCACTTCTCCCTTCATGATACAGTAAATCATGATAGCCTGATCCACAGTGCATTCGGACCGATTGCTAGTTGGCATGATAGACCTCCTGATGAAGTCTAACCATCCCCTAGCTATAGAAAGAATATCAGTGCCCTTTAGTCTTCCCTTCTGCACCTATCTTCTATTGAGAACCCCGGATGCATAATTCTTCAATAACTAGATCCAATACTTGGTCTCTATACATCCTCTCACTATAACAGGCAGACATATGATCTGAACCCGGCAGATGGAGAGCTCGACAGATGTCTCTTGGGCTAAAATCAATGACCTTGCCTCTCACATAACTCTGATAATTCTTCTCATTGACTACCTCAACGTCCTTGTACGTGACCCAGAGGTTTCCATAAAACTCTTGGACCATCAATTGTCCAACCTCCGTGTGTGGGTTGCACAGAAAATTCTACCCTATTCTCTCAATTTCAAATTGAATTTCCGGATATTCATCCGATTTCAGTGCAAATCTCACTTTCGGAGTCACAGCGCTCTTGTAAGTATGATCATAAAAATGTTCTTCATGGAGCTTGGATCGGAACCTGTGTGCATCATGAGAACTAGTGGCTGGCTCTTTACCTTTCCTTTTCTTCGAAGGTGTGCTAGTTTTGGGTGCCATTACAGAAAATAGACAAAACAAACAAGCAAAACGACAACACCAAACTTAAAAATTTTGCTCGTCCCCAAGAAAATTAGAGAAAACAAAGGGGAAGAAAGAGGGGGGTGAAACAAGAAAGTGAAAAAGAAGAAAATAAAAATTAAATATAAAAATTTTTTTTTAGTTTTTTTTTTTTGAAATAACAAACAAAGAAAGACAGAAGAAGAAGAAAAGAAGACGAGGGGGCACGGGTGAATATAGGTGGGGGTTGAGGTTGAAGGTTAGAGGTAAAGGTTGTTGTGGGTGAGAGGGGAATTGGGGAGAGGTTGGTCATTCTTCGAAGAAGGAAGAATGTGTAGTGGTTGTGTGTGTATAGAAGAAGGGGGTGAAGTGTGATGAGTTGTGGATGGAGGAGGGTTTATATAGAGGGAGGGGTTGGGGTTGGTTTGGGGGGAATGTTCACGGGCTTGTCTTGGGGCTTGAATGGTGTCACGGAGTGTTGGGGAGGGCAGGGTGTTACGGGAGGGCTAGGGAAGAGAGGTAGGGATCACGGGCTAGGCTTGGGGATGGGATCTTGAAGGAAGGGGACAAGGGGCTTGGTCAAGGGGTGGGGAAGGAACAACTTGGGAAAGTAAAAAGGGGAAGCATAGATATGGGGGAATCATCTAGGATGTGGGGACCAAATCAATGAGATTAAGGCATTGAATCATGTGATTTGGTTTTGGAATAAGTCAATATAGGGGAGGGGGAGTTGATATTGTAACGACACAATTTTCAGTATATCTAGATCATACCAAAAACTGAGCGCTACCAACTTGTCTTCCTAATTATTATATATTATTTATTATATGAGCCTGATTCGTTGCTAAAAGCATAGCTATTTAGAGAGGTACTTTTTTTTTGAAAATATTTGGACTAATAAACGGAATTATTCACAATCAACTCGCAAATAATAACAGATACAACAGTTATAAACAACCACACTTATATACATCTCAAACAGTTAACAATATTTAGTTATCCAGTCTTTATTAGAGTAAAGATCTTTAGTTAGAACACCCCTAGATATAGGTAAATAATAACTATATACATATATATACATAGAACATCCCAGGCCCTAACCCATTCAAGAAGTCCCTAAGCTGGCACCCAGGCTAGCTTAGACTCTATACTCACTTAGTCCCTCTAAACTACTAAAGCGAGGAAAAGTACATTCTAAGTCTTCAAAACTCAAGTCAGGTGGAACGTCATCAAAAGGAGGAACATCATCTACTACTCCTCTGCACGATCAGGCGTTGCCATATGACATCTCTCTGGAACATCATCAAGTAGCCACATATCAAGAATCTCGTACACAGGATTTAGGTTAAAGTTCACTTACACACGGGGTTCAGACGTTGGCTACTCTCACAGTATATATATATAAATAGGTATTAGAGTTCACTCTAGACTCAGAAGACTACCTAGAGCGGAATCCTCTTTGCTGAACGATTATCAACGAACTACGAAAGGGTACTCTTGCTTCCATCTGAGGGGGAAGGGAGAGAGAAGGGGTAAGAACTGGGGAGTTCTTAGTAGGGCCGGGGTTATTAGTTAAGTTCATTAATTCTGTGTTGTTTAGCAGATAAATAGCTTAATACAAAGAAGCGGTAAACAAAAGATACAGATAAATAGAGAAAATAGAAAATAGAACACAAACAGAAGGATACAAGAAAATAAAACATAGACACAGAGGATAGAATACAAAAAAAGAAAGCATACATTCATACAAAAATCATAACAGAGAAAATGCACAACCAAGTATGATGCATGTCTGTCCTATGCAGGCCATGAGCTCACATGTCGGTTTACACCCTGCAGCCCGACATTACCTAGGAATAAGTCCCAGATATGGTTTCCCTTTGTGTCCTTAGTGCATACGTGTCGGTGGTAAGAATACCACTCCATCGTGACTATCAGCAGTCGGCACAACGCTCGACCCCCGTGACATACGCACAAGGGGAAACAGTGATCCTCAGTTCATGGGCGTCCCCAAGATCAACACACAAACAAAACAGAGATCCTCAGTCCGTGGGTTTCCCCGAGATCAACATACAACAAAACAGAGATCCTTAGTTCGTGGGTTATACCCGAGATCAATACACAGCAAACAACGATCCTCAGTTTGAGGGTTATACCTGAGATCAACATACAACAGTTCGTGGGCTATTCCTGTAATCAATGATTATCAATTCGTGGATTTTTCCGCATTTAAAACAAATAACAATTTATATGTTTCTCCGAGATCAATGATCATTCAGTTTGTGGGTACTTCCCGAATTTAACCAATTATCAATATGTGGGTTTTATTGATCTTCTCTCTTTTTCTCTTTACTCTGCTCTGATTACTCTTTTCTCTTAGTCTCTTCACTCTGCTCTGATTTCTTTATTTAACGTATGTATTTATAGCTTATGTAAATTTCGGTTGAATAGTTAGCCTGTCCCAAGTATAGGTTCATTAAGTCTATACTGAAACAATTTAACTTTTCATATTATACCTAACCCTAGGCGCAACTGAAGAACTAACTATGTTGCTCCTAGTTCGTTCACTAGTGTCTGTTAGTTTCTGTCATTAAAGCTTTACCGATTTTTTCTTCGATTTTTATCTTTTCTTCAACTTTTTATCTTTCCTTTATGTTTCCCTCACTAATATGTTATTACCACTCTTTAACTGTTTTATGAAGGTAATTATGAGATTCTGAGCTTAAACTTGTTTTTCTAAAACTTTTATGAAAAACTGTCTTTTCTGTATTATTTTATTATTTTTATTTAAATATTATTATTAAATATTTTATTATTATTTATTATTTTATTATTAAATTTTCAAAAATTACCTTACCTTTACCTTTTAACCTTTAAAATCCACTTTTTATCCCGGTAACTTTTAATATTTCTACTTTAACCACCCTAACTTTTAGAAATTACAAAATAACCCCCTAAATACCAAAATTATTACTTTCTTGCCCTTTTATGGATCAAAAAGGTGTTCTTCATTGTCCTTCACCACACTCAAAGTGTTCTTCGTGTTCTTCATAAAATTTTCAGATTCTTTCTTTGTTTTCACCCGTTTTTCAATCTTTTCAGCAACCGATTTTTACCATAATTCAAAATAAATTAGCAGCCACCAAAACCGCATCTTTTCTACTTGATTTTAACACAAATTGAACCCCAATTTGAGTCCTAGAGTTCGTTTTTCCATCTGCACTCAAGAACATGCTTCATAGCTTGAATATCATCAAATTTTATCAAAATTTCAACAAACTTTCATCAAGAATAGCTCATATAAGCAATCAATTTCAATCATAACCAAAGCATACAAAAATAACACAACTCAAACACAACTAATCAAGATTAATTTTACCAAACCCTACCTTGATTTGCTGCTCCAAATCCGGTTACTCTTTGAAGTGTTCTTAAAGCACTTTTTCCTCCTAAATCCAATCAAGAACAACTTTAAAACTCAAAATCATCAACTAACCAAAACTTCAACAGCAGCTTAGGAAGAATATCCTCACCTTAAACTTACTGGAAATTGAAGATCTTTGGCCCACAAGTCAAGCTAAGCAAGAGATCTAAGGAAGAACATCAAGAAAACACATGTTTTAAGCATGCTTCTTGAAAACCGAATTCAAATGGGAAAGGGACAGCCATATAACCTTATTTCCAGCCTTGATAAGTTACATGGTTATGTAGAGAAAGAAGAGAGGATCATTTTGGTGAAATCAGAGTTTTGATTTGAGTTTTAGTTCAGAAGAAATCAAGCTTTGAAGATTTGTAAACCAAGAACTTTCTCTCCTTTTTCTCTTGATGATTTTCAGCCACAATGAGCAAATGAGGCAGCGTTGGAGGTCTTGGGGGTGTAGGGTGAGTTGTGATTGGTTGGCTTGGAGGTGGGTTAAAATAATATTAAAATATCTCAGGTGTATAACTACTAAAACTAGATGTATCGGAACACTCGTAAAAATATCTCTAAAAATTCTTTTCTGAGCTACTAGCATAAATAACACTAGTAACATGTTTAATATGAGAATAGAACATGTATGATGAGGCATTAGCATTTCTAAAGTCATCAAAGAGTGCTGGTGCTAAGTTGCACCAGTAAACTGTGAACCCGGTTAAACCGATTTCCTGTTTTTAACTAAAACAGACCAGGTAACCTTATAATATCATTCAAGCATATTATAATACTAATATAATGATAATATTATACTATTATCTCTCTTCTCTCATGAATCGAGTCCGGTTCGTCAAACATAGACTATTTACGAAAATCAGAATCAAAACTCCTAACCGATACGATTAAAAAACTAGGCTCTTCGTGATTGCATTGTCGAGCTTGTCTCAACTAAGGTCCTGAGTTAAAGATAACATAATGACAATGAGGATTGAGATGCTTGATGATACAGCAGAAGTGTTTCCTTTACTGATCTTCTGGAGAAATCCGTGTCTTCAGAAAAGATCTCGCGTACTCGAAAAACGGGATTGTTACATTCTACCCTCCTAAAAGAAATTTTTGCCCTCAAAATTTCAGCCATGTGCAGAATCCATCTTCAAGCGATCTATTTCCTTCAAGCCATCCTAGCGAAGAGATCGGTCCATTCCTTACAGCATCCAAATCTCACATAGTCATAGCCATGGAGATCGTAACAGCTATGAAGATAGTTGTGGCTCACATCGATTTGTTGTTCGGAGCTCAATTAGACCATGCATATTCACAGTCATTGAGGTCTTATCCGCACCAAAAAATCAATATTAAGGTGATCAGTCTTAATATCTCAAGTTAGGTACGAACATTCCCAAAATGAGCACTCATAGACATTCATGCCAAATGTATCTTAAAGATACCCTAACAGCATGAGACACACAAGCAGAGTATGCAGTAAAGCATAGTCAGTCCACTCCCCAGGCTCTACCAGGAATGAACTGCTCTGATACCAAATTGTAACGACCCAATTTTCAGTATGTCTAGATCATACCGGAAACTGAGTGCTACCAACTTGTCTTCCTAATTATTATCTATTATTTATTATATGAGCCTGATTCGTTGTTAAAAGTGTAGTTATTTATTGAGGTACATTTTTTTTGAAAATGTTTGGACTAATAAATGGAATCATTCACAATCAACTCGCAAATAATAACAGATACAACAGTTACAAACAACCACACTTATATACATCTCAAACAGTTAACAACATTCAGTTATCCAGCCTTTATTAGAGTAAGGATCTTTAATTAGAACACCCCATATATATATACATACAATATCCCAGGCCCTAACCTATTCAAGAAGTCCCTAAGCTGGAATCCAGGCTAGCCTAGACTCTATACTCACTTAGTCCCTCTAAACTACTAAAGCGAGGGAAAGTACATTCTAAGTCTTCAAAACTCAAGTCAGGTGGAACATCATCAAAAGGTGAAACATCATCTACTACTCCTCTGCACGATCAGACGTTGCTATATGACATCTCTCTGGTACCTCATCAAGTAGCCACATATCAAGAGTTTCGTACACAGGATTTAAGTTAAAGTTCACGTACACACATGGTGCAGACGTTGGCTGGTCTCACAATATATACATATAAATAGGTATTGGAGTTCACTCTAGACGTAGAAGACTACCTAGAGCGGAATCCTCTTTGCAGAACGATTATCAACGAACTACGGAAGGGTACTCTTGCTTTCATCTGAGGGGGAAGGGAGAGAGAATGGGTAAGAACTAGGGAGTTCTTAGTAGCGTCGGGGTTATTAGTTAAGTTCATTAATTCTGTGTTGTTTTGCAGATAAATAGCAGAATACAGAGAAGCGGTAAATGAAAGATTCAGATAAATAGAGAAATAGAAAATAGAACACAAACAGAAGGATACAAGAAAATAAAACATAGACACAGAAGATATAATACAAACAAAGAAAGCATACATTCATACAACAATCATAACAGAGAAAATGCACAACCAAGTATGATGCATGTCTGTCCTATGCAGGCCATGAGCTCACATGTCGGTTTACACCCTGCGGCCCGACATTACCTAGGAACAAGTTCCAGATATGGTTTCCCTTTGTGTCCTTAGTGCATACGTGTCGGTGGTAAGAATACCACTCCTTCGTGATTTTCGGCAGTCAGCACAACGCTCGACCCCCGTGATATACGCATAGGGGGAAACAGTGATCCGCAGTTTGTGGGCATCCCCGAGATCAACACACAAACAGAACAGTGATCTCATTCCGTGGGTTTTCCCGAGATCAACATACAACAAAACAACGATCCTCAGTTCGTGGGTTATACCCGAGATCAACATACAACAGTTCGTGGGTTATTCTTGTAATCAATGATTATCAATTCGTGGGTTTTCCAACATTTAAAACAAATAACAATTTATAGGTTTTCCCGAGATCAATGATCATTCAGTTCGTGGGTACTTCCCGAATTTAACCAATTATCAATATGTGGGTTTTACTACTCTTCTCTCTTTGTCTCTTTACTCTGCTCTGATTACTCTTTTCTCTTAGTCTCTTCACTGTGCTCTGATTTTCTTGTTTAACGTATGTATTTATAGCTTATGTAAATTTCGGTATGAATAGTTAGCCTGTCCCAAGTATAGGTTCATTAAGTCTATACTGAAATAGTTTAACTTTTTTATCTTTCCTTTATGTTTGCCTCACTAATATGTTATTACTACTCCCTAAGTGTTTTATGAAGGTAATTATGAGATTCTGAGCTTAAACTTGTCTTTCTAAAGCTTTTACGAAAAACTGCCTTTTCCGTATTATTTTATTATTTTTATTAAAATATTATTTTTATTTAAATAATATTATTTAATATTTTATTATTATATATTATTTTATTATTAAATTTTCGAAAATTACCTTACCTTTACCTTTTAACCTTTAAAATTCACTTTTTTACCCCGATAACTTTTAATATTTCTACTTTAACCACCCTAACTTTTAGAAATTACAAAATAACCCCCTAAACAACAAAATAATTAATTCCTTGCCCTTTTATGGATAAAAAAGGTGTTCTATATTGTTCTTCACCACACTCAAAGTGTTCTTCGTGTTCTTCGTAAATTTTTCATATTCTTTCTTTGTTTTCACCTGTTTTTCAATCTTTTCAGCAACCGATTTTTACCATAATTCAACATAAATTAGCAGCCACTAAAACCACATCTTTTCTACTTGATTTTAACACAAATTGAACCCCAATTTGAGTCCTAGGGTTCGTTTATCCAGCTGCACTCAAGAACATGTTTCATAGCTTGAATATCATCAAATTTCATCAAAATTTCAACAAACTTTCATCAAGAATAGCTCATATAAGCAATCAATTTCAAGCATAACAAAAGCATACAACAATCACACAACTCAAACACAACTAATCAAGATTAATTTTACCAAATCTTACCTTGATTTGCTGCTCCAAATCCAATTACTCTTTGAAGTGTTCTTAAAGCACTTTTTCCTCCTAAATCCAATCAAGAACAACTTTAAAACTCAAAATCATCAACTAACCAAAACTTCAACAGAAGCTTAGGAAGGATATCCTCACCTTAAACTTGCTGGAAATTGAAGATCTTTGGCCCACAAGTCAAGCTAAGCAAGAGATCTAAGGAAGAACATCAAGAAAATACATGTTTTAAGCATGCTTCTTGAAAACCGAATTCAAATGGGAAAGGGACAGCCATCTAACCTTATTTCTAGCCTTGATAAGTCACAGGGTTATGTAGAGGAATAAGAGAGGATCATTTTGGTGAAATCGGAGTTTTGATTTGAGTTTTAGTTCAGACGAAATCAAGCTTTGAAGATTTATAAACCAAGAACTGTCTCTACTTTTTCTCTTGATGATTTTCGGCCACAATTAGCAAATGAGGCGGCCTTGGAGGTATTATGGGGGTGTAGGATGAGTTGTGATTGGTTGGCTTGGAGGTGGGTTAAAATAATATTTAAATATCTCAGGTGTATAACTACTAAAACTAGATGTATCGGAACACTCGTAAAAATATCTCTAAAAATTCCTTTCTGAACTACTAACATAAATAACACTAGTAACATATTTAATATGAGAATAGAACATGTATGATGAGGTATTAGAATTGCTAAAGTCATCAAAGAGTGCTGGTGCTAAGCTGCACCAGAAAACTGTGAACCCGGTTAAACCGATTTTCTATTTTTAACTAAAACAGACCAGGTAACCTTATAATATCATTCAAGCATATTTAAATACTCATATAATGATAATATTATACTATTATCTCTCTTCTCTCATGAATCGAGTTCGGTTCGTCAAACAGAGACTATTTACGAAAACTAGAATCAAAACTCCTAACCGATACGGTTCAAAAACTAGGCTCTTCGTGATTGCGTTGTCGAGCTTGTCTCAACTAAGGTCCTGAGTTAAAGATAACATAATAACAATGAGGATTGAGATGCTTGATGATACAGCAGAGGTGTTTCCTTTACTGATCTTCCAGAGAAATCCGTGTCTTCAGAAAAGATCTCACGTATTTGAAAAGTGTGGTTGTTACAAATGTTGGTTCCTAACTTGGGCAGTACAACTCCTAACTTCAGGTAAGGGTATGGCTTGGTGCCTAACTTGAGTGCACCTGGCGCCTAACTTCGTGTGTTGCACTCCCTCATAGCCTAACTTGGGAAGTACTAGCGTCTAACTTGGTGTGTTTAGCACTCACCTGGCACCTAACTTCAGCATAGTGGTGCCTAACTCCATGATTGCATCTCATCTTGGCGCCTAATTTCATCAATATGGTGCCTAACTTTAGGTGTCCCGAAGTGAATGCTCTTCCAACGCTTGATGTGGCGCCTAACTTGATGGAGCCAAGTTAGGCGCGACCCTTCCCAAGAGCAACACCAAACTTGTACGCAGCGTTGGCACCTAACTTCAAGGGGTGAAGTTAGGCGCCACCCCTCTAGTGTGTAACTTCCCAATTTTGCATATATGTGGCGCCTAACTTGAGAATTTGAAGTTAGGCGCCACCCAATCCGAACCAAGCTACTCCAGGGTGTCTGAAACTCTATCTTCAGGTACCTGTTTCTATTTTAACTACTCTGCATGATCCACACACACACGTAAAAACAGAGGAAAAACAGTAGAAATTCAATTAAAACCAAACAAATAACAAAATCAAAGCAACAGAAATCAAACTAAAGGATACAAACAAATCGGGTTACCTCCCGACAAGCGCTTCTTTAACGTCACTAGCTTGACGGTTAGTTCTGCTAATTCAGCAGATGAGCGGACCTTTGGCGATCAATCTCGCCTCCAAGATAGTGCTTCAACCTCTGGCCATTAATTGTAAACTTTCTGTCAGAATTCTCTTCTTGATACGGTGATGCTCTGGTTACCACAAACGGTCCTGACCACCGATATTTTAGCTTCCCGGAAAAGAGTTTGAGCCTTGAATTGAACAGAAGCACTCTCTAACTTGGCTCAAAGACTCTGATGGCAATCTTCTTGTCATGCAATATCTTAGTTCTCTCCTTATAGAGCTAGGCATTCTCATAGGCCGAATATCTGAATTCATCAAGCTTATTCAACTGAAGCATCCTCTTTATTCCTGCAGCTTGAGCATCAAAGTTTAGAAACTTGATTGCCTAGTAAGCTCTCTGCTCCAGCTCAACTGGCAAGTGACAGGCTTTACCATAGACCAACTGATAAGGGGATATGCCAATAGGAGTCTTGTATGCTGTCCGGTATGCCTAGAGATCATCATCAAGCTTCCTAGACCAGTCCTTCCATAAGATACTGACGGTCTTCTCTAGAATCCTCTTGAGTTCTCTGTTAGAAACCTCAACCTATCCACTTGTCTTAGGGTGATAGGGGGGTTGCCACTTTATGACGGACTCCATACCTCTGCAGAAGTGAGTCCAGCTGTCTGTTACAGTAGTGACTTCCACCATCGCTAATGAGTGTCCTTGGGACACTAAACCGACTAAAATTATATCTCTGAAGAAAGCTCATCACCACTTTGGCATCATTGGTGGGTAGAGCCACAGCTTCCACCCACTTGGAAACATAATCAACTGCCACCAAGATATAATTGTTGGAATATGAGGGTGAAAAAGGTCCCATGAAGTCAATACCCCACACATCAAATAACTCAATCTCGAGAATCCCCTACTGTGGCATCTCATGATTGGTAGGGAGATTCTTAGTTCTTTCACATCTGTCACAGTTCTTCACAAATTCTCTTGAGTCTTGGAAGAGAGTCGGCTAGTAAAAACTGCTCTGCAGGACCTTTGTAGCTATCCTTTCACCACCAAAGTGGCCTCCATAATCAGAGCCATGACAGTACCAAAGAATCTGTTGTGTTTCCTCATCTGAGACACATCTCCAAATTATCTGAGCATCTTCTAAAAAGGTATGGTTCCTCCCAAAAGTAGTACTTTGCATCCGTGAGTAGCTTCTTCACTTGTTGTTTAATGTACTCTTTTGGAATGAAATTCATGGCTTTCTAATTTGCAATGTCCGCAAACCATGGAGCCTGCTGAATGAGGAATAGTTGCTCATCTAGAAATGTCTTAGTCACAGTTGTGGGTGGTTGCACGCCCTCTTTAGGTTCAATCCTAGAAAGGTGGTCAGCTACTTGATTTTTTGACCCTTTCCTGTCTTTGATCTCAATATCAAACTCCTGAAGGAGTAGCACCCATCTGATTAATCTTGGTTTAGTATCCTGTTTGGTTAGAAGGTACTTCAAAGTAGCATGATCAGTATAAACAATAACCTTAGAACCAATTAAATAGGATCTAAACTTATCAATAGCATACACAATAGCTAATAATTCTTTTTTGTAGTGGTGTAATTCTTTTGAGCATCATTCAACACACGACTAGCATAGTAAATGACATGCATAAGCTTGCCGTGCCTATGTCCTAAAACAGCTCTTATAGCATAATCACTAGCATCACACATTAATTCAAATGGCAAATCCCAATCAGGGGGGCTATGATGGGAGCAGAGGTAAGGTTTGCTTTTAGAGTTTCAAAAGCATGCAGACATTCAGTATCAAATACCAAAGGAATATCAGCAACTAGTAGGTTACTCAATGGTTTAGCAATCTTAGAAAAATCCTTTATAAATCTTCTCTAAAATCCTACATGACTCAAAAAACTCTGGACTGCCTTAACGTTAGTTGGTGGTGGTAATTTTTCAATTACCTCCACCTTGGCTGTATAAACTTCAATTACCTTACTTGAAATCTGGTGTCCGAGAACAATACCTTCTGTAACCATAAAGTGATATTTTTCCCAATTTAAAACAAGGTTTGATTCTTGACACCGTCTCCATCCTGTGACAGTCCTTGTAGGAATTAGCTCATTCTTTTCATTCTTGATCACTGTCATCCCTCCTTTCTTGGGAACTACCTACACAGGATTCACCCAATGGCTATCAGAAATAGGGTATATAATTCCGGCTTCCCATAGTTTCATTACCTCCTTTTGGACCACCTCTTTTATAGTTGGATTGAGTCTCCTTTGTGGTTGCATAACCGGTTTAGCATCATCTTCAAGAAGAATCTTGTGCATACACTTGGTTGGACTAATCCCTTTTTAAATCACCAATGGTCCACCCAAGAGCTATTTTATGGCTCTTGAGCACTGTAATCAGTGCCTCTTCCTCACCAGGTTTCAAAGAAGAGCTAATAATCACTAGATATGAATCATTTTCACCTAAGAACACATGTTTCAAAGAAGGAGGCAAAGGCTTTAGCTCAAACTTGGGGACTTCTTCCTCCAACTTAGGCGTGTTCACCATGTTCTTTTGGGGAGGTGAATCATCAATCTCAAGTAATTTATACTCAGAGAGAGGATCCAGAATATCATTAAGTACCCCAGCTTCTAGTACTTCTTGAACAAGTGGTTCAACAACATCAACTCTCATACACCCTTCAGTATCATTAGGGTGTTTAATGGCTTCAAACACATTAAGGACCACCTATTCTTCATTGACCCTCAGGGTTAATTCACCATATTGCACATCAATCAGAGCTCTACTTGTAGCTAAAAAGGGTCTTCCAAGAATAATAGAGGACTTTTTATCCTCTTCCATATCCAATATAACAAAATCAACAGGAAAAATAAATGGCCCCACTTTCACAAGTAAATCCTCAACAACTCCCACAGGAAATTTAATAGAAAGAACAGCAAGTTGAAGAGGAATACAAGTGGGTTTTACCTCCTCAATTTCGAGCTTTTTCATCACTGAAAGTGGCATGAGATTGATGCTAGCTCCAAGATCACAAAAAGCTCTCTGAATATTGACATCTCCAATGGTGCAAGGGATAACAAAGCTTCCTGGATCCTGCATCTTCTCAAGAAGGTTATATTGAATAATAGCACTGCATTCCTTAGTTAACACCAGTGTCTTTTTCCTTCCAATTCCTTTTGTTAGTCAACAGTTCTGTCATGAATTTAGCATAGAGAGGCATTTGCTCAAGAGCCTCGGCAAAAAGAATGTTGATTTGAAGCTTCTTGAAGACTTCTAAAAATATGGAAAATTGCTTGTCTTTGGAAGCCTTTTGAAGTCTCCGATGATATGGCATTTTAGGCTTGTACTCAGGAGCCTTTGACAATGTAGGATGAGTGTCAAGAGAGACTGGGAATGGGTTATCTGCACGCCTAGGAGGGACGTGCTCCACCTCTTCTTTCTTCTCCTTTGGAGCTTCTTTTTCAACTAGCTCCTCATTGACCTTAGTTTCAGAACTAGCTACTTTACCACTTCTCAATTGAATGGCCTTGCAGTCTTCTCTTGGGTTCACCACTATATCACCAGGAAATGTACTTGGAGGTCTCTCAGGTATTTGCTTGCTCAATTGGCCTACTTGCACCTCTAAGTTTCTGAGTGAAGCTCTAGTCTCCTGCATAAAACTATTCAATAGTGCTTTCAAATCAGTGTTCTTCTGGGGCTGAGAATTTGTCTACTGAGGTGGTTGTTGTTGATGAGACTAAAACTAACAGTTATTATAATTATTCTGTTGGGAACCACCCTGAAAATTATTGTTAAAATTTTGTGATCTCTGAGTTTGCTCTCTCCACCCCAAATTTGGGTGATTTCTCCACCCTTGATTATAGGTCTTAGAATATGGATCATTATTGGGGTTTCTAGGAGCATTTCCCATGTAATTGACCTGTTCAAAAGAAAATTGAGCATAATCATAATTCTCACCTAGCATAGAGCTACCAGTCATGTCATAAGGAGCCTCTTAAGGTGCATTCTGAGTGTTAACAGCTGAAATCTGCTTCCCACTCAATTGTTGAGTATTCAAATTCATCTGTTGAGACAAAATTTTGTTCTAAGAAAGAAAGAGCATCAAAAGCCTCTACTTCCAAAATGCCTTTCTTCTAAAGGGTCCCAGAGTTCACAAGATTCTTGTTAGATGAGTATAAATATTGGTTGTTAGCAACCAACTCAATAAGCTTAGTAGTCTCCTCTGGTGTCTTCTTCATGTGGATTGAACTACCTGCAGAATTATCTAAACACATTTTGGACATTTCACATAAGCCCTTATAAAAGATATCCAGTTGAGTCCATTTAGAAAACATGTTCGGAGGACATTTCCTGGTCAGCAGCTTGAATCTCTCCCAGGCTTCATAGAGGGTCTTACCATCTTTCTGTCTGAAGGTCTGAACCTCCACCCTTAGCTTAGTTAGCTTTTGTGGTGGGAAAAATTTAGTCAGAAATCCAGTGACCACTTTATCCCAAGTGTCCAGGCTCTCCTTGGGTTGAGAATCTAGCCATAGCTTTGCTCTATCCCTTATAGAAAATGGGAAGAACATGAGTTTGTAAATCTTAGGATTCACTCCATTAGTCTTCACAGTATCACAAATCTGCAGGAAATTAGAAATAAATTGATTTGGGTCTTTCTGAGGAAGTCCATGATACTGACAATTTTGTTGCACAAGAGTGACTAGCTAAGGCATTAGTTCAAAGTTGTTTGCAGCTATAGGAGGCACCACAATACTTTTCCCATAAAGATCTGCATTAGGAGCAGTGTATGTGTGAAGCACTCTTCTTGATTGTTCATTCTCATTCAGATTTGCCTCATTGGCATTGACAGCACAATTATGATCCATAGTGGACTCTGCAGCTTCCCTTTCAAAAGTTTCACTCAGATTTTCACTAGCCTTGTAAAGTCTAGCTTGTTGCAGCCGCCGCCTCAAGGTCTTTTTTGGTTGAGGATCAAAATCTGTAAGAGGTTCCTTGTCTTTATTCTTGCTCATAAACAGACAGAAGACAAGAAAAGTGGGATTCTCTACGTCAGAGTGTAGAGAATTCCCAATGAGGTAACTTGTGCAAAGAAATAGAATAAAACACAAACTAATTAAAGCTAAAAATTTTTGAAAATGATGACTAAAATTAAGCTAAGAAATTTGAAATTTATAAAGAAAATTAAACCGGAAAATTAAAATAAAATTAACTAGGTAACCCAAACTTAATTTCAGAAATTAAGGAAAAATAATAGTACTAAATTTATGAAAATTATAAAGCAAAAATTAAATAAAATTAAATTAAAATGCCTAATCTAAGCAATCAAACAACTAATAGTTGTCAATCACAGTCAATCCTCGGCAACGGTGCCAAAAACTTGGTCCAGAATTTATAACCCACAAACTAACCAACAAGTGCACCGAGTCGTACCAAGTAGTACCTCAAGTGAATAAGGGTCGATCCCATGAAGATTGATGGACAAAGCAACAATGGCTAAGTGATTTACTTAGTTAGACAAATAGAAAAGAGTGTTGAGAGTTCAATTGCATCAAACAGTAATTCAGAGAATCAGAAAACAAGCAGTAAATTGAGGTGAAATATATATGGAGAAAACAATTAAGGCTTCAGAGGTATCTATATTCCAGATTGACTTTTCTTACAAACTATTTTAATCATGCAAGATTCAATTCATGGTAAACTATATGTGACTAAACCCTAATTCCTTAGACATTTTTAGTCTCTTCTAACCTTCATCAACTGCCAATTCCTTGGTCACTTAATTCCAATTAGAGAGTGAAGTTCAATTCTAGTTTAGAAGCCACAGAAACCCTAATTACCCAAATATAAGAGGATTATATGTCACGTATCCCGTTAAGTCCAGATAATTAGAAATTTAGGAGAAATTGTTTTCAAGCTGTTGTTTAAGTAAAGAGCTTTTTCAAGTTATACAAGAACTCAATTAGAACCAGGGTCATACTTCCATTCCACCCAGATTCATAAGATAAAGAACGAAAACAATTCTTGAAATAGAAATCAGTACATGAATTAAAATAGAAAAGTAATAGTATCAATCCATACAATAGACAAAGCTCCTAACCTTAACAGTGGAGGTTTAGTTGCTCATGGTTCAGAGAGAAAACTAGCATTCTGTAAAATTGTAGAGTGCGGAATGAGGTAGAAGAGAAGAGAAGAGCCTGAAGGGCTTATTCTTTTCCCTTTTATATCTAATCCTAATTAATGTAAACTATATTTTTTAAAACTAAATAATATCTTCTTCAATTTTTATATAAAATAAAGTTTAATAAAAAATCAATAGAGATCTTCGTGCAAGCCTTGATGAATGAAAGGGGGACCACTTTGCTTCTTATTGTTGGCGCCCAACTTCGAGGTGGCCGAATTGCCTTGATTGTTGTTGGTGGTGTTGGCGCCTAACTTCATGCTGGCAGCAAAGAATGAGTGTTGTTGTTGTGTCTGGCGCCTAACTTGAGAAACTCCAAGTTAGGCGCCACCTTGGCCGTGTCCTCTTTGAAGCTTTTCCTTGTTCTAGCGCCTAACTTGGGAAAAGCCAAGTTAGGCGCCACTCATACAGCATGCATTTACAAGTGGAGTTTGTCTTGGCGCCTAACTTGGAAAATGCAAGTTAGGCGCCACCCTTGCAGAATTGCTGGAGAAAAAATATGAACTATTATACATCGTTGGAAAGCTCTGGAAGTTAGCTTTCCAGCGCCACTAAAATCACGTCAATTAGACTTTTGTAGCTCGAGTTATTTATGTTAGAGTGCAGGGAGGTCAGGGTTGACAGCATCATTCGCTTTCTTCTCTTTTTCTACAGAAACTCCATCAAATCCATCCGAAAGCTACCTGAAATAAACAAAATTGTACATGACTCAAAGTAACATCCATAGTAACTAAAAGATAATTAATTCTTGATTAAACTCAACAATTTGAATACAAATTCTCTAAGAAAAAATAAAAAAGATGCTCACGCATCAACCTGTGACACATTTCCTGCATGGCACGAAAATAGTCTTCCCCCAACCCCACAAAGTGACGAACTCTAATGTTCTGGACCTCGCGGTTTTCAAATCCAAGCAGAACATGGTGTTGTTGGTTAGTGGGTGGAGTAACGTCAGTTTTGTAACCATCATCTTGATGGTGTAACTTAAAAGATGTGTTCAGGTTAATCACTGATTGAATTTTTGATCAGCCATGAAATCAACAATATAAAATCCCCACAAACTACGTCAAATGTTCGTACTTTTATCAAGATTCTGACTTGGTGAGATTTGGAGATTCTAACTTGCGAAGTTCTAATTCAAGGCGCGTGATATTGAATCGTTCTTCTAATTTTATGTTTTAATCATGTAAGCAATGATAATCGGCAATATAATGTTTATTTATTTATTTGCATCATATTTGTCGTTTGTGTAATGCACCGCCATATGACCCGTACGTGAGACGTGAGTATAACCTTTTGTGATTATTAAAATTGACATAGGTTTAATTTAATATTAAAAAATGTGATGTACACAAAGAATAATAATAAATTAGACATTATATATTTTTATATAAATATACATGTAAGCATCGGCAATATAATGTTTATTTATTTATTTGCATCATATTTGTCGTTTGTGTAATGCACCGCCATATGACCCGTACGTGAGACGTGAGACGTGCCTTTTGTGATTATTAAAATTGACATAGGTTTAATTTAATATTAAAAAATGTGATGTACACAAAGAATAATAATAAATTAGACATTATATATTTTTATATAAATAT
>NC_029791.2:85884847-85887101 GCF_000816755.2 Arachis ipaensis
GAAATAGATTGGAAATATGAAGTTATCATCATTTTTCTATTTTGAGTTTTCAATGATCTTATTAGTTTTTTATCTCCAATAATGAGAGTTGATAAATTTTATTTTATCATTTTAAATTATGTTAAAAAATGTGGAATTTATCCATAAATTTACTCAATTTTAACTTAATTAATTAAATTTTTTTAATCTTGTTCACGATAAAGTTGTGTGTGAAAAATATGCATTTTTTACTTCTGATTATTAATTTCTTAATTTTTTTTGTGACATTCAATGCTGTAATCAAATTTATTTAAGGTTTTTAGAGTTAAGGTGCATCAATGGCCTTATAAGATCAAAAAGAATGGAGCGAAAAAATAAATTCGGGAAGCAATTTGAAAGAGAAGTTATCTGGCAACAAGTTTTTCTCGCCCAAACAAGAATTTCATTTAAACGATATTTTCTCGCCCAAACGAGAATCTACATGTAAGAATTGCCATGTTCAAGTTATTAGCATGGGTCACGAGAGAAATTAAGATAAATATTATACTTGAGTGAATGTATTTAAAATCCCAAATGCTATTTGTACACTAAAATCAGCTACTAATGTATTTGTGTATAACTACATATGTGGTTTAATTTATTTTCAATGTGTATTTGTATTCCAACATGTATTTTATACTGGTGGCTGATTTTGGTGGCTAATTTTGGTGTACACGCACTATAAGATTTTTGTTTATTTGTGGCAGTTTTTTCTCTTATTTGTGGAGGTTTATAACCTCACCAAATGGTTTGTGGAGATTTTAAAACTCCCAAAATTTGAGGTGCCACGAGGTTTTTTGTGGGAGTTTTTAAAAAGCTCCACAATTTATTCAGTGGGGGTTTTGTGTGTGTTTAGTAGGGGTTATTGGACTTTTGTGGCAGTTTAAAATTCTCCACAAATTAATTTTTTAATTTAACAAAAATTAACTATTTTATGAGATTTTCAAACCTCCACAAATCCTGTAATTATTTATTTATTTTTAATTTCAAATCATTCATTAATCTCATCTCATTTACATATTCTCAAATTAGAAATTTATTTTTTTAATATCAAAATTTAAAAACTAAATCTTTTATAACACAATTCCTCAATATAACACATAACTTTTAACACAATTTCTCAATATAAGACATAACTCTATATATAAAAAAATTCTTAATATCAATAGTTCCAAAAGTATTGTTCTACATAACTATTACTGTTTTTCTTTAAAAAGGAAAATAAAACAACAACTTCAATATTTCAATGTCATCTAATTACATAAAAGTCTCAATAAAAATATGAATGCAATCTCAGAAAATCTTTAAGGGGTATTTTATATTCATGAATTGAAACAGAGAATGCATCTGGTAAACCTTGAAACTCATACTTGCACAATTATGCAAGCATTTTCAATGTTTGCAACCCTAACTTCATATAATCATGAAAAAAAAATCAAATTCATGCTGAATCAATTTAGTTATATATAGCTTTTGCAGTTAGTACAACATATCAGGTAAGAACTTATATGAATACAGAGGCATGGATATATGGAAGATAAGACTACTCCTTCTTAAGTACACATCCTTGCCGTCCTTGCCTTTTCGAATTGGCTCTTTCTCAAAGTCAATATCTACCTGGAAATTTGATTGAAAGCTATTTGATTAAAGTCTAGAAACATGCCAAATCATCATGATTTTTAAAATTAAACCACAATGATCATTTACAAAAAACAAATAAAATGAAAATATTACCAATGAAGGAACAATCTAAATTAAACTTATATTAAATAAGAAGTAGCATCCACAATACTTTAGTTTGTTACATGACATTCTCTGCAGAACAATCAAAACTTATCCCACTAAATTAGGTTAGCTACATAGATCAGGTGGCCCTAGAGTATCTGTCTATGACATCTTATATAAAAGTAAGTTCCAAAGTCCGAAGCCAACCCATAGTCAAATACTTTTTTTATTACACTAAAACAAGGCAAAAAAGTGTATGTTTCATATGCACAATCATGTAGTTAATGTTGCATATAAGTATCTAGAAATTAGGATTAAAGTAATCTTCTGTAGGACAGAATCAAGAAGAAAAGAAACGAATTTTGCAATGAATTTGTACTCAAATTCAAATACATTAAACATAGTATAACACTGCTGAATTATATTTCATACAACCATTTAGATTATGTAACTATAAGAAAAGAGATATTCCTTATGATTAGCCTTTGAGTTTTAACATTTGTAACTATAA
>NC_029791.2:85887668-85922507 GCF_000816755.2 Arachis ipaensis
TTATATTTCTCTATTCTTGAAAAGTGAGTAATCCCACACCATCGGATGAAATCTCACACCATTAAAAATACTAATGATGGCTAACTGATGGCTATAAATCACAAAACTTGCTGGCCTCCAAACACTCCTCTATATGAAAACCTTGTTTATTTAGAGGTTTTATCAAAATTTTTTAGCCAATTGGGTGTTGTGTCTCAAGGAAGGAGTAGTCTTCTGAACTTACATAATTATTTAATGCTCTAAACACTACACCAAGTTACAACTTACAAATACAAAATTCAAACAAACACAAGAAAATACTAAAGAGCTAAGGCATAAATATTAACCCAACTATGTTTCTCTATTCTTGAAAGTAAGACATTTGAAATAATCAATAAAATGAGGTTACAAACAAAAGAAATACCTGACTCAGCTTCTTCATATTCTGTTGCTTGGGTGCTCTTCATGCTTGTTCTATCTATTGTATGTGATGGAACCTAGTAGTTATGTGGATGAAGACTACATGATAACGAAATTTTCTTCTCTATGAAATCTGGTAGTTTGTCAATTTGTCCATAAGGAAGAGATTCTTGATTTTCTTTGGCAGCACCTCTAAAATTTGCCTTAGTTTCTTGATTATTTTAAGGAAAAGGGAAGAGAAGAAGAGGGGGTTAAAGATTATCTTGATCATCTAACTAGTTTCCAAAAAATAGCAGATAAAGTTGTAGCATGTTACTTTCACTTTCCTATAATGGACAAGAACAATATGCAAGAGTTCCCTAAAATAATATTTAGATACAATAAATGAGACAAGATGATACCAAGAAGAGGTCAATCCACAGATAAATGCATGAAATAGAAACGATCAATTTCTGGAATATAATTAAATTAAACATAAGAATGTGATCAACTGTTACTAAATCTTTTTCATCGGCGTAAGACCTAGAATTTTTGAAAATTTTATTATGAACTAATTTTAAATTATATATTTATTTACAGTTTTAATTTCAGAAATTATTTCATTGAGGATAATCAAAGGCTGCTTTGATTAATTGGAATTGAAATAAATTAAGGTTTTTATCTAAACTCTATAATTATGGATTATTTTTCTATTTATGATTTAAAGTTTTAGAAATTCAAAAATAATGAAGTTTGACTATTTAAATTAGAATTTTATCTAATTTTATAATTATTAAATTATTTTCTATCTTTAAATTATAAAGTTGGTAATTTTAGAGATTTAATTTAGCTTTCAAATTGATACCTTATGCCCTAATTTTATTAAAATTACCCTATCAAAATTAAACCCAAAATTTCCAAATCAAAACCCTAATTTTTTATCTAACCCTAACCCTAGCTATCCAACCCCCTCACCCACACACTCAGCACACTCACACACACTCACCAAAACCCTAGCCACCCCATATTCACGGTCAGAAAAAGAAAAGAAAAAGAAACAAAAAGGGAAGAGATGAGAGGGATCTGCGGGAAGAAGGAAAGGGGAGAGTGAGGACGGTGCCGGTGGATGTCACTGCCGCCGCGCCGTCAAGTCGCACACAGAAGAGAGAGGGGGAGCCAAGGAAGGAGAAGAAAGAGAAGGCCGAGTTGCTGCCGCTGCCAGAGCCACGAGGAGAGGGAGTCATGCTGTCATCCCTGCGCTGTCACCATCGTGCTGTCGTCGTCGCCAAGCTGCCCTCGCATTCGTCGTCGCCTTCACAGGGTCTGTGTCACCGCCGTCGTCCTAGCCGCGAAGCTAGTGCCACCGTCACCATCATCGTGGACTGCTGCTGCGCATGTCATCACTACCATCTCTGAGACCGTCGCCATCAAGCAGAGTCACAGGGAGAAAGATGATCCGCGAGTGAGAGAGAGAACCTAGAAGGGAAGCCACAGCTAGAGGAGGAACCAACCGCGCTGCCGTGCTCTGCTACGAAGAAACTCCACAGCCACCGCTGAGATCCACTACCGGTAAGGGTTTTCAGTTTGGTTTTTCTTCCTTTTGAGTTTCTAGGAGCTTTATTATCACTACATGTTTAACAGTTTCCATCGCTGGAGTTCTGGTCGCCGCTGTCGATTGGGCTAGTTATCGGGGATGCCGCCAAACCGGTTTAGTGACCGCCACTATTTCATTTTTTTTATTACAGTAAGTATTTATATTTTGAAAATTCCCGCGTTAGTATTCTGTTATGTTTGGTTATAAACTCTGAAGTTTTGGTAACGTAGGGTCGTGTTCTGAGTGTTGCATGTCACTTTTAGGTTGTTGTGGTTGCTACGAAAGTGATCAGGGGCTGAGGTTTCGGTTGCCGTTGGTTTCAGGCTGAGAGAAAAGAGTTCCGTTGACATGTTTAGTTTATGATATCGACTTGTCGAGGTAGGGGCTTTTTATAAAAACTAATTTATTTAAATTGAAATTGTTATAAATTGATATAATGTGCAAAATGCATTTTTGGTGATTATGTAAGTCTTATAAATTGTCTGGTTTATCTTGGATGAATATGGTTGCCTGTTTCATTGAAATATTGTCTTATTTTGTTAAATTTGAGATTTCTGATTAGTTTGATTTGAAATGATTTTAATATTTGAAAGTCAGAATTTTGTTTTATTAGAAACTGATTTGATCTTGAACCCGTTGGAAAGGGTTGAGAATTGGTTTGGTTGGGACCCGAAAAGAGTGGCAAAATCCAAGTTTTAGGGGAGATGCTGCCGAAATTTTTATAAAATCCAAGACTTTGTTGAAAACGTTATTTTGAAAATAATAAATTATGGTTTGAATTGAATTACTGATAAATGAATTATGTTTGAAATTATTTTATTAAGAAAAATATTATATTTTGAATGTAGATTATTTTAGAAAAGAATTATGCTTTAAAGTCGATTTAAAGATGAAAATACTCATGTTTTGGAATTTGATTAAGTAAGCAAATTTGGAGGAGTTTTAGTGGATTTAAAAGAAACTTCAATTTCGATTGATTATTTTCACTTTACAACGTTTTAGGAAGAGTTTGAAATATTCTTTGAAATTTTGATTTAGCAAAACTAAAACAATTTTCGAGCCTTTGGAAATGCTTCAGATTTAAGAATGAAATTGAAATTGGTTTTCGGTTTAAATGATTTGGTTTTGGTTTAAGTAAGTTAGTTTTGAAATTTGTTCGGAATACTTAGATACATGACTTGGTTTTGGTTTAAATTCTATTTTATTTATTCAAATCAAGAAGCTAAGGTTTTAGAGGTTTCATTGAATTTAGAGAAATGAGTTAGGTTGTTCTCTCTTAAAGTCTTGAGATTTTGCTGAGGAATTTTATGACCAAATCTTGATTTAAAATGAATAATTTTGAGTCCTTCAGAAGAGATTTTGAAATTTTCATGATTTTGAAATCGTTTGGAAGTTTTGGAAAGATGTTGCGGAAAGTAGCTCTATTTTGAAAGGAAATTGGTTTGAGAAAAAGTGATTCTTGAATACGTTTGTTATTTGAAAGTAAATGGGCCAAGAATAATTTTTGGAAATAAGGTTTTAAGCCCAATTGATTGTGGATATTACTGAGATTGTTGATAAGTCGCTTGCACCTAGCAAGGATTGTTGGTTAATCATGCTTGTCGAGGTTGCAGTGCCGGCGTAAAGACGGTTGGTTAATCCCGCTTACGTGTAGATGTGAAGTCGGACGCAGAGTATCCTAGTCACATCCTTTCGGATCACAGGAGTGTGTCCGACACTATATCCATGGAAATTCCCGTAGCTATATTCATGATCGAAAGACGACATTCCCATGAGAATATGTCAAGTTGGCAGTTGAACCGACAATGTGATATGTAACACTCCGTTACCCTAAGCCTTACCTCGCGCCATAAAGCAAGGGATAACAAAGTGTCATGACAGTTCTAAGGCTCATATATATATATATATATATAGAGAGAGAGAGAGAGAGAGAAATAGTAATACTAGAAGCCCGATGAAGGAGTAAAAGCTCAAAGTCGCATGAAACAGAAATACAAAATTTGAAATGTTCACCACGATAACTACAAGCGTAAAGACACAAAATACGATGTAGTACAATAATAATCAAGATAGATACATATACATATATATGGTCACGGAAATACAAAACGCGAAGCGTCCACACACAATAACTAAATGCGTAAGCACGAACAGGACAAGACATAATACATATAAACCTTGTAGATAGCTCCAGGATACACAAGGCAATAATCAAATTAATGAGCTATATATATATATACAAAAAGAGAACTAGTCACAGCCTGCGGAGTTTAGGCCAACTAGTCAAACTAAAATACAAAGAGTTTTTAAAGTTTAAAACAGCTTATACAACTTATCTTTCAAATCAAGCCTCTAAGGCCATAAAGTATAAAATAGAAAGGTGAAAGAAAATACTACAGCAAAATAAAATAGAAGTAAACAAGAAAGGAACCATACTCCGCTCTGCCACCATGTCCGCAATTTCACCGAGGTGAATTACGACTTGCATCTGAAAAATAACAACAAAGTATGGAATGAAAACTGGAGGTTCTCAGTATGGTAACAATGCCCAATAATATAAGATATAAGGTTTCGTGACGCTGAAGGCAATCCTAGAACTTCACATCGATATAGAATATTCAAGCTTAAAACAAAATAATTAACGTAAACCATAAACAATAAATAGGATTTTCTAATCTTAAAGGATTTCTAAATAGTACTAATCACACCGCTGTATCCCACAGCCTTTGCCAACCTAACCTCTGTACGATCTCATCGCCACCGCCTACCTAACCTCCTCAGCACCAAACAATCACAAGTAATACAAGGAAGTAATACACAGTTAATATTCAAATATAGCAAGTAATTCAAGAAGCAAGTAGGCATGTTATACATTTAGGAAAACTCAATTAATCAAAGAAAACAAGCACATAAGAGATGCATATGATGAATGCCTGTCCTATTGACTCGTGATATCACTTGTCGGTCCGTAAATGCAACCCGACACATCCTTTCGGATGTAGCCTTTTTTGCCACGCTAGAGATATAGTGTCCAACACACTCATGCAGCAGCGAATCTGCAATGCCAGATATATAGTGCACTGCACACTCATGCAGTAGAGAGTCTACTACGCCAGGGATATAGGCCCTGCACACTTCATCCAGCAGAGAAGGAAATAACAACTACTCATACAGTAGAGAAATCTGTTACACCAGGGATGTAGGCCCCGCACACTCTCAACAACAACTAGTCATGCAGCAGAGAAATCTGCCACGCCAGGGATATAGGCCCCACACACTCTCAACAATAATTACTCATGCAGCAGAGAAATCTATCACGCCGGAGATATAGGATCCGCACACTCCCATATAATCCAATAATTTTCTCATTCATTTCCAAGCCTTCAACTCGTCATAACCATCACCAGTTTCCAACTTCTCAAAAACCTCTTTAGCCATATACTTCACAACTCAACACGCCCCACTCAAACTAGAAGTTACAGAAACCTTCCAAACCTAGGTCATCGACTCTAACTCATAACTAAGATACCCTTTCTATTCTTTTATTATATTCTCCCTTGATTCAAGATCCTAAAACTGACAAAAAGGTTTTAAACAAGTGTTACAAAAGTTTACAAGCTTGTTGGGAAGGTAAAACAGTTAAAAACAAGGTTCTCTTTGAAAAACAGGGCACTGTGCGTACGCATAGAGTTGTGCGTACGGATGCCCAGGAGGATTTTCAAGAAGTGTGTGTACGCATAGAGGTGTGCGTACGCATAGGAGTAAAATTTTCCAACTCTGCTCATTCACACAATGCGTACGAACACCCTCAACAGAGTGCACCTTCCAACATGTGCGTGCGCAACAAGTCTGTGCGTGCGCACAGCTTGTAAAACTTCATTAGTTGTGTGCACGCACAAAGCGTGCTAGCACTCCTAACAGCAGCCATATCCCCGTGTGTGCGTACGCACAAGATTGTGCGTGCGCACAGTTTCAAAAATACACAGGGTGTGCGTGCGCACAAGGTTGTACATACGCACAAGTTAAAAATTGCTACTGATCAGATCACGCGCAACGCAGTGTGCGTGCGCACACAAACCAGAAATCACAAATTCTGCAACTTCACAGAATTCATATTTCTGAGCCAAACTTTCAACGATCATATCTTTCTCTACAAAATATATACCGTTTCAAAGCTCTTTGAATTATCTTTAATTTGATATAAAAATCATTCTGCTTCGAAAACTGTAGCTCAAGATATGATCCGCCAAAGTTGGCTTAAAGCCCATTTTTACCAAAAACCTTAAAAACTTACTTTCACCAAAACTCTCATTTCAAAACCAAACTACTCACAATCCGAATACTACCAAAACAACACAAAAGTCCATATCACTCATTCCTCAAACTCAATCATCAATAACCTCCCATTTACACTATTCCACGCCATCCAAAATCATTATAATAGTCATCCACCATCAATCATAGCTTAACATCAATAATGCATCCTCATGCAACATTAACTCAAAATCAACACCATTCAATATCATCAACAACCACAAGACTCAAAACCCACAATTATCATCATAATATATCATCACACATCATAATCATCAATATCCTTCAACAAGCATCATAAACATATATTATACATTCCAATATTCCTTATAATCCTCTTCATCATACAACATAATTTCATAAATAATTAGGCATACACCAACATCATTCAATCCTATCTTATGGTCCACTAGCCTAAATTTCTAGAAACATTACATATTACATAAAGAAAACCGAAACCATACCTTGGCCGACTTTCAAATGCACCAAAAACCAAAACGAAGCCACCAAGCTCGATCCAAAGCCTCAACTAACTCCAACAAACACCAAAACCCAATCTAACATCACATAGCATACAAACATCAAACCTATGGTTTACAAAAATAACTAAACACAAGGGTTTAGTGAAACCTTACCTTACCCAACGAGATTAAGGGTAAAACCCAACAATATTCCAATGCTAGATCACCCCTAAACAAACAAAATCTACTCAAGAAATAGAACCAAAAATGCAGAACTGTTTAGGATGGAAACTGGAGCTTGAGTTTCAAAATCTTACCAAAAAACCTAGATAGAAACGAAGAGCTCATCGAGAGCTTCGCGTGGCCGCAAACGGCTCGTCAATCAGAGCTCCGTAGCTCAAGTTATGATCAAAACAAGGTTTGGGTGATTAGTAAAACCCCAAACCCCTTCTCTTCTCTCTTCTCACCGTCCCTCTCTCTTTCTTTTCAGAAAATGAGGCTGAATGCCTCTTAGTTAGGGTATTTATATGTTGGACTTGGGCCCACTTGGGTCCGGTCCAACCCGCTAAGTATTTTTGGTCCGTTTGGCCCACTTTGGGCCAAAACCTTTAAGATTAGTGCCCGGTTTTCAATTCTAAATTATTTTTGTCCTTTCAAAATAATAAATCAATTTTTAAAATCTTATTTTTCTCAAAAAATAGTATCAGACAGACTAGAGCTGGTACTTCCAGCTTAAGCTCCAGTGCGCATTTTTACAAAAACCTTTCGAAAAAGATACATTTTCCAACTCAGAAAAATTCACTGAACTCAAATTTCACCTTTAAATTTTCAAATTAAAACTTCTAAATTTTGAATTTACTCCGGGCACTTAAGAATTATTATTTTATTAAAATAGTTTTATGTGAAAACTCTGGTTCTTACATGATATCACAGCTAGTAGGACAGACATTCATCATATGCATCTATGTGACATTGTTTGGGTGTGTGATGAGCGGATAATTTATACACTTTTTGGCACTATTTTTACATAGTTTTTAGTATGATTTTGTAAATTTTTATTATATTTTTATTAGTTTTTAAATAAAAATCACATTTCTGGACTTTACTATGAGTTTGTGTGTTTTTCTGTGATTTCAGGTATTTTCTGGCTGAAATTGAGGGACCTGAGCAAAAATCTGATTCAGAGGCTGAAAAAGGACTGCAGATGCTGTTGGATTCTGACCTCCCTGCACTCGAAGTGGATTTTCTGGATCTACAGATGCCCAATTGGTGTGCTCTCAATTGCATTGGAATATAGACATCCTGGGCTTACCAGCAATATATAATAGTCCATACTTTGCCCGAGTTTTGATAACGCAAACTGGCGTTTGAACACCAACTTTCTACCTTATTCTGGCGTTAAACGCCAGAACTGGCATAAAAGCTGGAGTTAAACGCCCAAACTGGCACCAAAGCTGGCGTTTAACTCCAAGAAAAGTCTCTACATGTGAAAGCTTCAATGCTCAGCCCAAGCACACACCAAGTGAGCCCGGAAGTGGATTTCTGCATCATTTACTCATTTCTGTAAACCCTAGGTTACTAGTTCATTATAAATAGGACCTTTTACTATTGTATTTTCATCTTGGTTATTCTGGTTCCCCATCTGGGGCCGAAGCCAATGACCACCATTATCACTTATGTATTTTCAACGGTGGAGTTTCTACACCCCATAGATTAAGGTGTGGAGCTCTGCTGTTCTTCATGAATCAATGCAAAGTACTATTGTTTTTCTATTCAATTCATGCTTATTCTTATTCTAAGATATTCATTCACACACAACAACATGATGAATGTGATGATTATGTGACACTTATCACCATTCTCACTTATGAACACGTGCTTGACAACCACTTCCGTTCTACATGAAAACAAGCTTGAATGTGTATCTCTTGGGTTTCTAATCTAAGATTAAAACCTTTGTGGTATAGGCTAGAATTATTGGCGGCCATTCCTGAGATCCGGAAAATCTAAACCTTGTCTGTGGTATTCCGAGTAGGATCTGGGAAGGGATGACTGTGACGAGCTTCAAACTCGCGAGTGTTGGGCGTAGTGACAGACGCAAAAGGATCAATGGATCCTATTCCAACATGAGTGAGAACGGACAGATGATTAGCCATGCGGTGACAGCGTATTTGGACTATTTTCACTGAGAGGACGGACGGTAGCCATTGACAACGGTGATCCCCCAACATACAGCTTGCCATGGAAAGGAGTATGAATAATTGGATGAAGGCAATATGAAAGCAGAGGTTCAGAAGGAACAAAGCATCTTCATACGCTTATCTGAAATCCCACCAATGAATTACATAAGTACTTCTATCCTATTTTATATTTTATTTATATTTTAATTATCAAAACTTCATAACTATTTGAATCCGCCTAACTGAGATTTACAAGATGACCATAGCTTGCTTCAAGCCGACAATCTCCGTAGGATCGACCCTTACTCACGTAAGGTATTACTTGGAGGACCCAGTGCACTTGCTGGTCAGCTGCGCGGAGTTGTGAAGAAGTGTGTGATCACGATTTCGTGTACCAAGTTTTTGGTGCCATTGCCGGGGATTGTTCGAGTTTGGACAACTAACGGTTCATCTTGTTGCTTAGATTAGGTAATTTTATTTTATGTTAAAGCTTTTTAATTTTTATTTTCAAAAAAAAATTATTTGTCTTTCAGAATTTTTAAGAATGAATTCTAGAGTTTCATGATGATCTGTTGAAGTCTGGCTGTCTATGAAGCCATGTCTAATCTTTTGGACCGAGGTTTCAACTTATCATCACAAGAGCTTGTTGATTTCTATCAATCTTGCTATTGAATGTAATGATCTGCTAAAGCTTGGCTGACCATTGGCCATGTCCAGTGTTTTGGACCGAAGCTTTCACTGAAAGCTTGGCTGGCTAGTAAGCCATGTCTAATTCCTAGACCGGAGTTTTAGGCTAACATTGCATGATTCCTGGAATTCTCATTAAGAATTTTGAATTCCTTATTTTCTTTTTCCAAATAATTTTCGAACAAAAAAAATTTAATAAAATCATAAAAATAAAAAATAATTTGTGTTTCTTGTTTGAGTCTAGTGTCAATTTTTAAGTTTGGTGTCTTGCATATTTTTATTTTTCTTACATTTTTCGAATATATGCATTATGTTCTTCATTGATCTTCAAGTTGTTCTTGATGATTTTCTTGGGTCTGATCTTTAAATTCTCTTGTTTTGTGTCTTTTGTTGTTTCTCATGTGCATTCTCAATTTATTAGTGTCTCTAATATGAAAATTTCTAAGTTTGGTGTCTTGCATGCATTGTTTATCTGATCTTAGTTTTCCATGATTAATTTCATTTTGTTGTTTTTCATCATTAAAAATTCAAAAAAAATTTCAAAATTAAGTCTTTTCAAGTCAATAATACAGAGAATTGAAGATTCAGAACACACAGCAGAGGAATTACAAAGAAAAAGCTGGACGTTCAAAACACCCAGTGAGAAAGGAAAACTGACGTTTAAACACCAGCCAGGGTACCTGGCTGGGCGTTAAACGCCCAAAAGGGTAGTATTTTGGGCGTTAAACGCCAGAATGGATACCATTCTGGGCGTTTAACGCCAGGATGGCACAGGAGTGGAGATTTTGTTTTCAATTCAAATCTTTTTCAAGTCTTCAAAAATTTTCAAAATCAAATCTTTTCCAAATCATATTTTTTATCATATCTTTTTCAAAATCAAATCCTTTCCATTTTTCTCTCACTATTTTCGAAAATCCTTGCTACCAATTAATGATTTGATTCAAAAATTTCAAGTTTGTTACTTTTTTCTTAAGAAAGGTTCAATATTTGAATTTTAGAATCATATCTTTTAAATTTCTTGTTAGCCAAGTCATTAATTTTAAAATCAAATCTTTTAAAATTGTTTTTCAATCATATCTTCTCAATCATATCTTCTCAATCACATCTTTTTCAAAATAATTTTCAATCATATCTTTTTGATTGCCAATTTCAAAATCTTTTTCAAAATTACTTAACCACTTTCTCACTTTTAATTTTCGAAAACCATCATCCACTTTTTCAAAATTCTTTTTAATTATTTTAAAATTTTTAGTTTTATTTAAAAATGTTTTTGAATATTTTTCCCCCTCCTCACCTTCTTCTATTTAAAGACTAACATTTCTCCTCTATTAGCAATTCAGACTCACTCCCTCTCTATAAGTTCGAATTCTCTTCTCTACCTCATCCTTCTATTCTTCTTTTCCTCTGACACCTCAAGGAATCTCTATATTGTGACATAGAGGATTCCATACTTTCTTGTTCTCTTCTCTATTATATGAGCAGGAACAAAGATAAAGGCATTCTTGTTGAAGCTGATCCTGAACCTGAAAGGACTCTGAAGACGAAGCTAAGAGCAGCTAAAGCACAAAACTCTGAAGAGGACCTGACAGAAATTTTCGAAAAGGAAGCAGACAAAACAAACATGGCCGAACCCAACAACAATGGTGGAGATACAAGGAAGATACTTGGTGAATTTATTGCACCCTCTTCTGACTTCTGTGGAAGGAGCATCTCAATTCCTGCAATTAGAGCAAACAACTTTGAGCTTAAGCCTCAATTAGTTTCTCTAATGCAGCAGAATTGCAAGTATCGTGGACTTCCATTGGAAAATCCTCATCAGTTTTTAGCTGAATTCTTACAAATCTGTGACACTATTAAGACCCATGGGGTTGACCCTGAGGTCTACAGACTTATGCTCTTCCCTTTTGCTGTAAGAGACAAAGCTAGGACATGGTTGGACTCAACAACCTAAAAAAATCCTAAACTCTTGGGAAAAGCTTGTCAATGCCTTCTTGGCAAAGTTCTTTCCACCTCAAAAATTAAGTAAACTTAGAGTGGAAGTCCAAACCTTCAGACAGAAGGAAGGCGAATCCCTCTATAAAGCTTGGGAAAGATACAAGCAATTGATCAGAAGGTGTCCTTCTGGTATGCTTTCAGAATGGAGTATCATATGCATATTCTATGATGATCTGTCTGAACTATCCAAGATGTCATTTGACAACTCTGCTGGTGGATCTCTTTATCTGAAGAAGACGCCTGAAGAAGCCCAAGAACTCATTGAAATGGTTGCAAATAACTAATTCATGTACACTTCAGAAAGGAATCCTGTGAATAATGGGACAACTCAGAAGAAAGGAGTTCTTGAGATTGATACTCTGAATGCCATATTGGCTCAGAATAAAATATTGACTCAGCAAGTCAATATGATTTCTCAGAGTCTGTCTGGAATGTAAGCTGCATCAGGCAGTACTAAGGAAGCTTCCTCTGAAGAAGAAGCTTATGATCCTGAGAATCCTGCAGTGGAAGAGGTGAACTACATGGGAGAACCCTAGGGAAACACCTATAATCCTTCATGGAGAAATCATCCAAATCTCTCATGGAAGGATCAACAGAAGCTTCAACAAGGCTTTAACAACAATAATGGTGGAAGAAATAGGTTTAGCAATAGCAAGCCTTTTCCATCATCTTCTCAGCAACAGACAGAGAATTTTGAGCAGAGTCTCTCTAGCTTAGCAGCCATAGTCTCTGATCTATCTAAAACCACACTAAGTTTCATGACTGAAACAAGGTCCTCCATTAGAAATTTAGAGGCACAAGTGGGTTAGATGAGTAAGAAAGTTACTGAACTCCCTGCTAGTACTCTCCCAAGCAATACAGAAGAGAATCCAAAGAGAGAGTGCAAGGCCATAAACACGTCCCACATGGCCGAATGCATAGAGGAGGAAAAGGCAGTGATTTCCACTGAGGAAGACCTCAATGGACGTCCACTGGCCTCCAAGGAGTTCCCTAATGAGGAACCAAAGGAATCTGAGGCTCATATAGAGACCATAGAGATTCCTCTAAACTTACTTCTGCTATTCATGAGCTCTGATGAGTATTCTTCCTCTGAAGAGGATGAAGATTGGTGCACGAAATTGTGATCTCCAGGCTCAAACAATCCCCGGCAACGGCGTCAAAGCTTGGTGCTCTGATCTTAATTCATAATTGTCACAACTTCGATACAACTAACCAGCAAGTGCACTGGGTCGTCCAAGTAATACCTTACGTGAGTAAGGGTCGAATCCCACGGAGATTGTTGGTATGAAGCAAGCTATGGTCACCTTGTAAATCTCAGTCAGGCGGATTTAAACATGATACTTTATTAGATTAAAATAAACAATAAAAGGGATAGAGATACTTATGTAGATTCATTGGCAGGGATTTCAGATAAGCGAATGGAGATGCTTTTCGTTCCTCTGAACCTCTGCTTTCCTGCTATCTTCATCCAATCAGTCTTACTCCTTTCCATGGCTGGCTTTATGTGATACATCACCACTGTCAATGGCTACTTTCGGTCATCTCTCGGGAAAACCTTGCTTTTTATTTTTCTTTCTATTTTTTTTTCTATTTTTTTTTCGCCCCTTTTTTTTTCTGCAAGCTTTGTTCTTTTGCTGCTTTTTCTTGCTTCAAGAATGATTTTTATGATTTTTCAGATTATCGAATAACATGTCTCCTAGTCATCATTCTTTCAAGAGCCAACATATTTAACATTCTTAAACAACAACTTCAAAAGACATATGCACTGTTCAAGCATACATTCAGAAAACAAGAAGCATTGTCACCACATCAATATAATTAAGCTAAGTTCAAGGATAAATTCGAAACTCATGTACTTCTTATTCTTTTGAATTAAACAGTTTTTATTTAAGAGAGGTGATGGATTCATAGGACATTTATAACTTTAAGACAAAGTTACTAACTACTAATGATCATGTAATGAAGACACAAACATAGATAAGCACATAACATAGAAAACGAAAAACAGAAGGAAGAAGAACAAGGAATGAATCCACCTTAGTGATGGTGGCGTTTCCTGCTTGAGGAACCAATGATGTCCTTGAGCTCTTCTATGTCTCTTCCTTGTCTTTGTTGCTCCTCCCTCATTGCTTTTTAATCTTCTCTTATTTCATGAAGCATGATGGAGTGCTCTTGATGTTCCATGGTTTTGAATTTTGAAGGTAGGTGGAGTTTATGAGGTAGGTTTATTGGGAAGAGTGGGTGGATGTGAGTGGTGAAGGTTTAGTGGGGAAGAGAGATTGATGTGATTGGTGAGGGGTTTTTAGGGAAGAGTGTTTATGGGGTTATGTGAAACAGAGTGGTGAGAAGAAGTGAGTGGAGGTAGGTGGGGATCTTGTGGGGTCCACAGATCCTGAGTGGATCCTGTGGGGTCCACAGATCCTGAGGTGTTCAAGGATTTACATCCCTGCACCCATTAGGCATGTAAAAATGCCTTTGTACCCAACTCTGGGCGTTCAGCGCCAGGTTGGTGGCTATTTTGGGCGTTCAACGCCCATATGTGTGCCATTTCTTGCGTTGAACGCCAGAACCATGCTTGTTCTGGGCGTTCAGCGCCAGGATGCTCCCATTTTGGGCGTTCAGCGCCAGAACTATGCTCTGTTCTGGCATTTGAACGCCAGACAGATGCTCCTCCAGGGTGTGATTTTTCTTCTGCTGTTTTTGATTCCGTTTTTGAATTTTTTGTTTATTTTGTGACTCCACATGATCATGAACCTAAGAAGACATGAAAAATAAGAATTAGATAAACATTGGGTTGCCTCCCAACAAGCGCTTCTTTAATGTCAATAGCTTGACAGTGGGCTCTCATGGAGCCTCACAGACGTGCAGAGCTTTGTTGAGACTCTCCAACACCAAACTTAGAGTTTGGATATGGGAGTTCAACACCAAACTTAGAGTTTGGTTGTGGCCTCCCAACACCAAACTTAGAGTTTGACTGTGGGGGCTCTGGTTGATTCTGCTTGGAGAGAAGCTTTTCCTGCTTCCTCCCCATGGTTGCAGAGGGAGATCCTTGAGTTTTGATTATAAGGGAGTTCTCATTCCATTGAAGGAATATTTCACCTCTGTCAACATCAATCACAGCTCTTGCTGTGGCCAGGAAAGGTCTTCCTAGGATGATAGATTCATCCTCTTCCTTTCCAGTATCCAGGACTATGAAATCAGTAGGTATGTAAAGGTCCTCAACCTTTACTAATACATCTTCTACTTGTCCATAAGCCTGTCTTCTTGAGCTGTCTGCCATCTCTAGTGAGATTTTAGCAGCTTGCACCCCATAGATTCCCAATTTCTCTATTACAGAGAGGGGCATGGGGTTTATTCCTGAACCAAGGTCACACAGAGCCTTAAAGATCATGGTGCCTATGGTACAGGGTATTATGAACTTTCCAGGATCCTGTCTCTTCTGAGTCTAAGATGAATAATAGATTAAAACTGAGACCAAAGATGCCTAATACAATAGTAAGAGGTCCTATTTATAATAAACTAGCTACTAGGGTTTACATAAGTAAGTATTTGATGTATAAATCCACTTCCGGGGCCCACTTGGTGTGTGTTTGGGCTGAGCTTAAGTGTTGCACGTGAAGAGGCCATTTGTGGAGTTGAACGCCAGTTTCTGTGCCAGTTTGGGCGTTCAACTCTGGTTTTGGATCCTTTTCTGGCGCTGGACGCCAGATTTGGGCAGAAGGCTGGCGTTGAACGCCAGTTTACGTCGTCAATTCTTGGCCAAAGTATGGCCTATTATATATTTCTGGAAAGCCCTGGATGTCTACTTTCCAACGCAATTGGAAGCGTGCCATTTCGAGTTCTGTAGCTCCATAAAATCCACTTTGAGTGCAGGGAGGTCAGAATCCAACAGCATCAGCAGTCCTTCTTCAACCTCTGAATCTGATTTTTCCTCAAGTCCCTCAATTTCAGCCAGAAAATACCTGAAATCACAGAAAAACACAAAAACTCATAGTAAAGTCCAGAAATGTGAATTTAACATAAAAACTAATGAAAACATCCCTAAAAGTAACTAGATCCTACTAAAAACAATGCCAAAAAGCGTATAAATTATCCGCTCATCAAAGATATTGCTGAAGAGCAAGCTGCTAAGTACCTTGGAGAAATCATGAAGTTGAATACCAAGTTATTTGGTAATGAGACTTGGGAGGATGAATCTCCATTGCTCATCAATGAACTGAATACCTTGGTTAGGCAGAAATTTCCACAGAAGAAACCGGACCCCGGAAAATTCTTAATACCTTGTACCATAGGCACCATGACCTTTGAGAAGGCTCTGTGTGACCTAGGGTCAAGTATAAACCTCATGCCCCTCTCTGTAATGGAGAAACTAGGGATCCTTGAGGTGCAAGCTGCAAGAATCTCACTAGAGATGGCAGACAATTCAAGGAAACAGGCTTATGGACTTGTAGAGGATGTCTTGGTGAAGGTTGAAGGCCTTTACATCCCTGCTGACTTCATAATCCTGGAAACTGGGAAGAATATGGATGAATCCATCATCCTTGGTAGACCCTTCCTAGCCACAGCAAACGCTGTGATTGATGTTGACAGAGGAGAATTAGTCCTTCAAATGAATGAAGACCACCTTATGTTTAAGGCTCAAGGACCTCCCTCTATAACCATGGAGAGGAAGCATGAAAAGCTTCTCTCAATGCAGAGTCAAACAGAGCCCCCACATTCAAACTCTAAGCTTGGTGTTGGGAGGCCATCATCATGCTCTGAGTATCTGTGAGGCTCCATGAGAGCCCACTATCAAGCTATTGACATTAAAGAAGCGCTTGTTGGGAGGAAACCCAATTTTTATCTATCTATGTTAAATTTCTATTTTCTTTTGTTATTTTATATTTTCTTTAGGATGATGATCATGTGAAGTCACAAAAACAATGGAAAAAGCAAAAACAGAATGAAAAACAGCATTGAAAATAGCACACCCTGGAAGACGATCTTACTGGCATTTAAACGCCAGTAAGGGTAGCAGAATGGGTGTTAAACGCCCAGTCTGGCACCATTCTGGGCATTTAACGCTAGAAAAGGGCACAAAGTTTGCATTTAACGCCAGGATTAGCAGTCCAAGGGGCGTTTACACGTCAACATGGTGCAGGGATGAGAAATCCTTGACACCTCAGGATCCGTGGACCCCATAAGATCCCCACTACCTCAATTCTCTCTCTTCTTCTCTCCTCTTCACACCTTTCCATAACCCTCTTCCCCATATTCTCTTCACCACTCACATCCATCCATCATTAAACCCCACCTACCTCACCATTCAAATTCAAAAACTTTCCCTCCCAAACCCAACCCCTAATACATGAATACTCCCTCTCTCTTACCCTATAAATACCCCCCTCACCACCTTCATTTTCACACATCATACACACTTTTCTCCAACTTGGCCGAACCTACACCAACCCTCCATCTCCTCTATTACTTCTTCTTCTACTCTTTTCTTTCTTCTTTTTCTCGAGGACGAGCAACCATTCTAAGTTTGGTATGGGAAAAGCATTGCTTTTTGTTTTTCCATAACTATTTATGGCACCTAAGGCCAGAGAAACCTCTAGAAAGAGGAAAGGGAAGGCAAAAGCTTCCTCCTCTACTTTGGCAAGGTTAGCCTTCCCTCATCTCATCTGTCACCTCTGCAATTTAGCTGGAATTGACATAGAGGAAGACATCCTCATTGACGAGGACAAGACCATCACTAAGAAAAGGATGGAGCAAGCAAGAGAGCCCACTCATGGACCTCAACAAGAGCATGAGGAAATTCTTCATCATGAAGTCCCTGAGATGCCTCAAGGGATGCACTTCCCTCCACAATATTATTGGGAGCAAATTAACACCTCCCTAGGAGAAGTAAGTTCCAACATGGGACAACTAAGGGTGGAGCACCAAGAGCATTCCATCCTCTTTCATGAAATTAGAGAAGACCAAAGAGCCATGAGGGAGGAGCAATAAAGGCAAGGAAGAGACATAGAGGAGCTCAAGCATTCCATTGGATCTTCAAGAGGAAGAACTAGCCACCATCACTAAGGTGGACCCGTTCTTTAATTTTCTTGTTCTTATTTTTCTATTTTTCGAACATTATGCTTTATGTTCTATCTATGTTTGTGTCTTTACTACATGATCATTAGTGTCTTAGTGTCTATGCCTTAAAGCTATGAATGTCCTATGAATCCATCACCTTTCTTAAATGAAAATTGTTTTTAATTGCAAAAGAACAAGAAGTACATGAATTTCAAATTTTAAAGTAGTTTAATTATTTTGATGTGGTGGCAATACTTTTTATTTTCTGAATGAATGCCTGAACAGTGCATATTTTTGAATTTGTTGTTTATGAATGTTAAAATTGTTGGCTCTTGAAAGAATGATGAAAAAGGAGAAATGTTATTTGATAATCTGAAAAATCATATAATTGATTCTTGAATCAAGAAAAAGCAGTGAAAAGCTTGTAGAAAAAAAATGGCAAAAAAATAAAAGAAAAAGAAAGAAAAAGAAAAAGCAAGAAGAAAAAGCCAATAGCCCTTTAAACAAAAAGGCAAGGGTAAAATAAAAAGGATCCAAGGCTTTGAGCATCAGTGGATAGGAGGGCTCACAAGAATAAAATCCTGGCCTAAGCGGCTAAACCAAGCTGTCCCTAACCATGTGCTTGTGGCGTGAAGGTGTCAAGTTAAAACTTGAGACTGAGCGGTTAAAGTCGTGGTCCAAAGTAAAAAGAGTGTGCTTAAGAGCTCTAGACACCTCTAACTGGGGACTCTAGCAAATCTGAGTCACAATCTGAAAAGGTTCACCCAATTATGTGTCTGTGGCATTTATGTATCCGGTGGTAATACTGGAAAACAAAATGCTTAGGGTCACGGCCAAGACTCATAAAGTAAGTGTGTTCAAGAATCAACATACTAAACTAGGAGAATCAATAACACTATCTGAATTCTGAGTTCCTATAGATGCCAATCATTCTGAACTTCAAAGGATAAAGTGAGATGCCAAAACTGTTCAGAAGCAAAAGGCTAAGAGCCCCGCTCATCTAATTAAGACTGATCTTCATAGATGTTTTTGGAATTTATTGTATATTCTCTTCTTTTTATCCTACTTTGTTTTTAGTTGCTTGAGGACAAGCAACAATTTAACTTTGGTGTTTAGATGAGTGGATAATTTATACGCTTTTTGGCACTGTTTTTACATAGTTTTTAGTATGATTTAGTTAATTTTTATTATATTTTTATTAGTTTTTAAATAAAAATCACATTTCTGGACTTTACTATGAGTTTGTGTGTTTTTCTGTGATTTCAGGTATTTTCTGGCTGAAATTGAGGGACCTGAGCAAAAATCTGATTCAGAGGCTGAAAAAGGACTGCAGATGCTGTTGAATTCTGACCTCCCTGCACTCGAAGTGGATTTTCTGGATCTACAGAAGCCCAATTGGCGCGCTCTCAATTGCGTTGGAATGTAGACATCCTGGGATTTTTCCAGCAATATATAATAGTCCATACTTTGCCAGAGTTTTGATAACGCAAACTGGCATTTGAACGCCAACTTTCTACCCTATTCTGGCATTAAACGCCAGAACTGGCATAAAAGCTGGAGTTAAATGCCCAACCTGGCACCAAAGCTGGTGTTTAACTCCAAGAAAAGTCTCTACATGTGAAAGCTTCAATGCTCAGCCCAAGCACACACCAAGTGGGCCCGAAAGTGGATTTCTGCATCATTTACTCATTTCTGTAAACCATAGGTTACTAGTTCATTCTAAATAGGACCTTTTACTATTGTATTTTCATCTTGGTTATTCTGGTTCCCCCTCTGGGGCCGAAGCCAATGACCACCATTATCACTTATGTATTTTCAACGGTGGAGTTTCTACACCCCATAGATTAAGGTGTAAGCTCTGCTGTTCTTCATGAATCAATGCAAAGTACTACTATTTTTCTATTCAATTTATGCTTATTCTTATTCTAAGATATTCATTCTCACACAAGATCATGATGAATGTGATGATTATATGACACTCATCACCATTCTCACTTATGAATGCGTGCCTGACAACCACTTCCATTCTACATGAAAATAAGCTTGAATTTGTATCTCTTGGGTTTCTAATCTAAGATTAAAACCTTCGTGGTATAGGCTAGAATTATTGGCAGCCATTTCTGAGATCCGGAAAGTCTAAACCTTGTCTGTGGTATTCCAAGTAGGATCTGGGAACGGATGACTGTGACGAGCTTCAAACTCGCAAGTGTTGGGTGTAGTGACAGATGCAAAAAGATCAATGGATCCTATTCCCACAGCGCATTTGGACCATTTTCACTGAGAGGACGGACGGTAGCCATTGACAACGGTGATCCCCCAACATACAGCTTGCCATGTAAAGGAGTATGAATGATTGGATGAAGGCAATAGGAAAGCAGAGGTTCAGAAGGAACAAAGCATCTTCATACGCTTATCTGAAATCACACTAATGAATTACATAAGTACTTCTATCCTATTTTATATTTTATTTATATTTTAATTATCAAAACTTCATAACTATTTGAATCCGCCTGACTGAGATTTACAAGATGACCATAGCTTGCTTCAAGCCGACAATCTCCGTGGGATCGACCCTTACTCACGTAAGGTATTACTTGGACGACCCAGTACACTTGCTGGTCAGCTGCACGGAGTTGTGAAGAAGTGTGTGATCACGATTTCGTGTACCAGTGTGCATATTGTAATTGTTTACCTATGTGAATAATTATGTTTAACTGCTAGTTGCCATACTTGATGTAACTGTTTTGATTGTGTTTGAACTTCTTTACTTGTGTTTGTGATTGAAATTGTTTAGACTGTGGTGATTTGGATGTTGATTGAGTTGTTTGGGCCTGAGGTCGTGGCTGGTATGTTTGAGGTCTAGTTTTGTATAAAGTATCTGACTGGTTTAGCATAGACTTAATGAACCTATGCTTGCAATAGGATGATCATTTATACAGCTTAGGTAACTTCTTTTATGTTTATGGTCTAGTAAAGTATGAAAAATCAAACTCCTACAACATAGACCTAATGAACCTATGCTTGGGATAAGTTGGTCATTCATATTGTCTAGGAAAACTTTTAAGATTTTACAAGAAAGAAAAAAAGTTTTTGATTTTGAGGAATTAACCAAGTTCTCTTTAAAATGGGTTTTTGGATTTTGAATGTGAACCCTTGGTTTTTGCAAAGACACATAAGACGAGCAATAATCACTGTACTATAAAGATAGTTTTATTTTACGTATCTTATTATAGCAATTCTATAATCTTTTAGTGAGAACCAGCGAGGATGATGTTCTCACTCCCCTACAGGTTTTTCCTTTTCAGGATATGGGCAACAAAGTTTCAGAAAAGTTTATTTCATTTTCTGTTTATTCGATATTTTTGTATTATCTTAGTTATTATTTTTTCTCCACCTTTATTTTTATCAATTTTGTAAGAGGGATAGGAATTTGTGATATGTATGTTTGTAAGTTATTGTTATGTATATATATAATTTTTAAGTATTGTATCTGGTTTGTATGTATTTATATGTATGTGTTTTCAACGAAAAAGTGTTTTTAAAAGGTTATGCAATTTTACGTTTTAAACAGCCTCCTATTTTAGTACTACATCTGTTTAGAGTCGTTGTAATATCTATCAGAGTGGCGCAGCCAGAAGCGTGACATTCTGATAGTGAAGGTGTTACAATCGGCACTGAGTAAAGCAAAGCAAATCACCATTAACCAAGAAGAAACACCTACACAAGGACCAGTATGAGCGGATTACTTTTGATTTGGAATTAAATGAGAATAAAACCAAATATTATCTTTTGTTCCTTATATAATTATCTTTTGGATTTTAGATATATTATCTTTTGGACTTTAGATAATATTTTATTTGGGCTTTAGGGTTTAGTGGGTGACATGCTCAAATATAAATAGTGCCTTCAGAGTTTCGGTCCCCGATATACCAAAGTTTCCATATCTAATATATGAGACAGACCAGATTGTTAAAGTAATAAGGGAAATAGCATTCAGATGCACGTATAAAGATGTGATTATGTCAAGGAAAAATATATGTATAGCCCAAGTGGAAAATTGTTAGGAAATTATTTTAATTTTCTAATTTGTTTGTGTGCAATACATATATTATTTATAATCACAAATTATGCCATTTCAAACTGAATGACTTATATAATGGTGATCTCATTTATTGTTATAAATGCTAAATTGAATAAGTCATGATTACTTTTGATTTGGAATTAAATGAGAATAAAACCAAATATTATCTTTTGTTCCTTATATAATTATCTTTTGGATTTTAGATATATTATCTTTTGAACTTTAGATACTATTTTATTTGAGTTTTAGGGTCTAATGGGTGCCATGCTCAAATATAAATAGTGCATTCAGGGTTTCGGTCTCCAATATACCAAAGCCGCCTTTGTCGCTCTTTTCCCATCAGAAGAGTCACAATTTAGCCGCCTAGGGATACAGAAGGTTTTGGTTGAGGAAAATCGAAAGAACCACAAAATCCAAATTCTTTCGATCATGATTCATGTTTATGAATTCAGGTACGCTTCCACATCCAGTATTTTATTTCTTAATGATTTAACATAGATAATCTTTGGGTTAAGAAATTCTGAGAAAATTCTAACAAGTAGTATCAGAGCCGTCTATGATTAAATCATTAAGAAATTATAAATTTATTTTATTTCAATTTCAAATATGTGCTGCTTTTGAATTGTGTAGCACATGTTAATAAAATTAAAAGAATTTAATTAATTTCTTGATCATGGACACAGCACTAGATTTAACATATTTACCATAAAGTTTTTTTTGTATACACTATGATTTAATCTGTGAATCTGAATCCAGTTTTTTTAAAGAAAAGAAAGGTTATTCGTTTGTTTATCTTTTTTTATACCATTTTATATGGATTCATTCTTTTGGAAAATTCATTATTTTTTTGTTTTGCGTGGATTGAATCATAATGATTGATTCTAATATTAATGGGTCAAAAAAATTTTTTTTGGCATATGAATTTGTTCAACAGTTATAATCATGTCTTTTTTAAGGTCTAAAAAGACACCATTAAGATTTAATTTCTTTTGCAATTTAAATATGTTTTTTAATTGTTACATAAGGAAACTAGTAACAATTTGGATTATTATACCCCCTATTTTATAAAAATTTAATTTTGGAATAAATTGATTGAACATTATGCTGCCAAAGTAGCCTCTTTTGTGAAAATTGATTTATTTAAAACATTAGGAATATGGTGATATGTAATTCATGCGAATATTGGTCAGCCCAAAGGAATGTCTATATTTGGCCGAATTACATACACATATTGATGATAAATACATGTTTGGGTAGCTAATTAAGAATAAAGTAATGCTTATTATTTATGCGGACAATAATCGGCCCAAAGGAAGTTTACTGTTTGGCCAAATAATAAGCATTGCATACTTTTGTTTATTTTTATTAATTATGCAGTCAATAATCGGCCCAAAGGAAGGTTATTGTTTGGCCAATTAATAGAAAATATATGCGGTAATAATAGGTTACGAAGTTTAAGTTTCCATGTGCGCATTCAGTCGGTCCAAAGAAAGGCTTAATGTGTGACAGAAATTTTGATAATATTTGATTACTGCAATGAGAGTATCACTTACAGTTAATTTTTCTATCCAAAGATGGAAAATTAATGTTTTTCTAGATATCTCAATATGGATTTTTTCCAATATTTAACTAATATTTATTACATGTTCCTTTTTTGTTCTAATAAAGAAACTATGACTTCAGCTACCAATGTTTCTTTACAAATTAGCAGTATTCCTATGCTTAATGAATCAAACTTTAAGGTTTGGAAAGATAATGTGGAAATTGTTTTAGTTGTATGGATCTAGATATAGCTCTTCAAGAGGAGAAACCCACTTCCACTCCAGAAAATCTCAATGAGGTTAAAATAGAAAAGTGGGAGAGATTCAATCGAATGAGTATTATGATCATGAAACGCTCAATTTTTGAGGCGTTTCGAGGCCCAATTACTAAGGATAAAGATGCCAAACAGTTCCTGAAAGATATTGAAAAATTCTTTGCTAAGAATGAAAAGGCAGAGGCAAGTAGCCTTTTGAGCAAACATGTCTCCATGAGGTATAAAGGTAAAAGGAACATAGAGGAGTACATTATGGAAATGTCTCATCTTGCTTCAAAATTCAAACCACTAAAGTTAGAGTTGTTTGAAGACTTACTCATGCATTTCATTTTGATCTCCCTTCCTGCACACTTTGGGCAATTCAAAGTGAGTTATAACACTCTGAAGGACACTTGGTCCTTAAATGAGCTTATATCTCACTGTGTGCAAGAAGAAGAGAGGCTACAGCAAGATAAGACTAAAAGTGCTCACATGGCTTCATCTTCTCAGTATAAAAGAAAGCGTGATACTACTGCAGATGTGCCTTCTCAGCAGACAAAAGGCTAAGAAATAGGATCAAGTTTCAACCTATTTCTTCTGTAAGAAGGTAGGACACATGAAGAAGGATTGTACCAAATATGCCACTTGACATGTAAAGAAGGGTATAATTCTTACTTTTGTTTGTTCTTAGGCTAGTTTAAGTTATGCACCTATTGATACATTGGTGTGTAGATTCTGCTGCTACTACTCATGTAAGTGGTACTATACAGGATTGCCTGTGGAGCCGACCGGCAAGTGATGCTGAAAGATACATCTATGTGGCAGACGACAATATAGTTGCATTCGAAGCTATAGGAACCTTTAGATTATATTCCACGAGCGGATTTTACTTGGATTTATTAGAGACATTTTATGTACCGTCATTTAGATGGAATTTAGTTTCTGTTTCTCGTTTGGACAAATCAGGTTATTTTTGTTCGTTCGGAGACAATAAAGGTAGTCTCTTTTATAATTCGAATAATATTTACTCTAGTCGTTTGGAGGATAATCTATATAGGCTTGATTTGAATTTCTATAATAATGAAATACTGTAAATAGGTACAAAACAAAAACTAAATGAGAATTCGGCATCATTATGGCACAAACGCCTAGGTCATATCTCTAAACAGAGAATTCAGAAGTTCGTGTTGGATAGAATTCTTAGACCCCTAAATTTGGTGGACTTTGAAGTCTTCATTAAGTGCATAAAGGGAAAAAGGAAAAATGAAAGGAAATTAGGTCCCGAGAGAGCTAAAGATGTCTTAGAACTGATACATACTGATATATGTGGCCCATTCCCTACTGTCTCTTTGAATGGACAACAGTAATTTATTACGTTCATAGATGATTACTCTCGTTACTGGTATCTATATTTAATTCATGAAAAGTCCCAAGCCTTGGATGTTTTCAAGTCTTTCAAAGCTGAAGTTGAACGTCAACTTGGGAAGAAAATTAAAGCTGTCAAATCTGATCGTGGTGGTGAATACTACGGAAGATATGACGGATCAGGTGAGTAACATCCCGGGCCTTTTTCTCTTTTCCTAGAGGAGTGTGGTATTGTTCCGCAATACACCATGCCAGGCAAACCTAGCATGAATGGTGTTGCAGAGTGAAGTAACCGAACTCTTAAGGACATGGTGAGAAGTATGATTAGTCATTCTTCCTTACCTGAATCATTCTGCAGAAAAGCATTAAAGACCACAGTGTACATCCTTAATAGGGTGCCAAGCAAAGCAGTTAACAAAACCCTTTATAAAATTTGGACTGGGAAAAGGCCCAGTATAAAGCATATGCATATTTGGGGATGTCCAGCTGAGGCTTGACCTTATAGGCCGCATGAAAGAAAATTGGACTCAAGGACAATTAGTTGCTACTTTGTTGGTTACGCTGAGCATTCACGGGGGTACAAGTTTTACAATCCTACATCAAGATCTATTTTTTAAAACGAGAAATGCGAGATTTCTTGAGGATGTTGAGTTTGGGGGAAAGAAAATATTATGAATGTTGCTTTTGATGAGGATTCTATAACTGATAATGATCATGTCTATGTACCTATTATTGTTCAAGATACAGTTATCGTAGAAGAGCACAATGAGAATCCTACTGTAGATTCAATTACAATACAGGAGAACAATGAGAATATTGTTGTTACTCAAAATACTGCTACAGTCAAGGAAATCCTCCTCAATCCTAACCCATACAGCAAACTCAACAACCTCAAAAAGTGTCATTAAGGAGATCCAACAGAGAAAGGAGAAAATCCATCTATGGTCTCTAACAAGCTTCCCGTCAATGGTATCACAAGTTCATCAAGTCATTACCTCATGATTTTGAGGCAAACATTATAGATGAATGTGCATACCGCAAGTTCGGTGGGAGTGTTGGGTAGATGATTGAGCAATTCGGGCATGGATCATTGGATAGTTGTTAAATGTGTAATGGGTTATCTAAAGAGAACAAAGGATTACATGCTTATTTATCAGAGATCAGAAAATTTGGAGATCATTGGGTACTCTGATTCCGATTTCATGGCATATAGCTGCGAAACTTTGTCACTGAGCTTCGTATAGTAGATGACATTGAAAGGCCATTAAAGATATTTTGTGACAATAAGTAAGCAGTACCATATGATAGAGGAAAAATGTCTGTAAAGATTTTCATAAAAATATCGCATTGCAAGTATAGTCTTAAGCCAACAATTACACCTCAGTCAATGTTTAAATTGTTTGTCACAAACACAAACCCAATAAAATTAACCGAAGTATTTAAACCTCGGGTCGTCTCTCAAGGAATTACATGGATGGAAGTGTACTTATAATTGGTTATGGAAAAGTATTTTTGGGGTTTTTGTGATAAGGGACAAGTAAAGTAAATAACAAGGAAATAAAATAACAACTAAGAAAAGTCCTAGCAAGGATTGAGAATTGGAATTCCTATCCTCATTATCATCATCAATTGTGATGGTAATTGCCTTTTGCTTTCACTTAGTTAACCTCTAACAATGAAGGAAAGTCAAGTGAGTAAAATCAACTTAAGTTCACAAGTCCTAATCAAAGACTAGATTTATTGAAGCCTAAGCCAACCAGCAAGCCTCAATTACCATTCAACAAAAGAATTTTGATAACTCAAGAGTCTCTAATTGATCAATCCAAGTTAAGAACATAAAAATCTAATTTAAAATCCAACCAAGCATTTTATCAAATACTTGGAAGGCATAAAATAAAAGCATAGAAAAGTAATAAGACATAGCAAAATCTAAGACCAACAATTGCAATAGGAAACAATAATAACAAATGGAGATAGAAGCAATCATAAACATGAAAACATAACTTGCATTAATAAGGATTAAAGGAAACAAGAAGAATTCATAAACTAAATTGGAAACATAAAGGAATCAATGATAGAAGTAGACAAACTAAAGTACTAGAATAAATAAAAGTAGAAGAAAACTAAATAAAAGTAAGGTAGAAATCTGAATTTGAGAAAAACTAAGCCTAAAAACCATAAAACCTAGAGAAAGGAGAGAACCTCTCTAGAAAACTACATCTAAACCTAACTAACGTGTAAATGAAAGTGTGAATGAATGATTCCCCTCTTCCAGCTCCACTCTGCAACCTCTAATCTTCACTTTCGAGCCTGAAACTGGATCCAAAGCGGCCCAAAAATCACCCCCAACATTTTCTGTAAATTGCAGCACGTGACGTTCGTCACGCGTACGCGTCCCCCACGCGTACGCATTGATGGTCTTTTTACTGGCCACGCGTAGGCGTCATCCACGCGTACGCATCATCTATGCGTGCGCGTCGCTACCAGAATTTGAAATCCTTAATTTCTTGTGTTCCTTCCACTTTTTGCATGCTTCTTTTCCATCCTCTAAGCCATTCATGCCCTATAAACCCTGAAAAAACTTAACACACATATCACGGCATTAAATGGTAATAAGAAAGGATTAAAATTAGCAAATTTAAGGCCAAAGAAGTATGTTTTCAATCATAGCACAAAATCAAGAAGGAAAATGTAAAACATGCGAATTATATGAATAAGCGTGAGAATAATGGGTAAAATTCACTCGATTTGATACAAAATAAATCGTAAAATAGCGATTTATCAATCTTCCCACACTTAGACATTAGCATGTCCTCATGCTAAGCTCAAGAGAACCAATAGAGTGAAGAGGGATGGTAAAATTTACGAAATGCAACCTATGTATATGAATGCAACTAAATGCAAAATGCTTCTACATACTTGGTTAAAAATAAATAAACCTTCCAAATACAAATATGAACTGGATCTCACTAATTCAAATCATAAAATGAATTACAAATAGACTTTCAAGAAGAAAGCTCATGAAAGCCGGGAATAAAGAATCGAGCCTCAAACCCTCATCGGAAGTGTATACACTCTAATCACTCAAGCGTTTAAGGTTCGATTTTCTCAATTCTCTACTAACCTTGCTTTCTAAGGCTTGCTCTTCTTCTACTAATCAACAAAAATTTAATGCACAAATACACATATCAAGAGGTCTTTTAAGGGTTGTAATGGGGTTAGGGTCAAGGTAGGATTCTATTTGGTTAAGTGGACTAAAATCTGAATCCTTAATTAACCTAAACTTCTCACCTAACTTAAGACAATCCATGTAATCAACATACAAAATCTAACTACCCATTAACTATGTTTACCACATATTCATGCATCCGAATTTTGAGTACAGTACATATGCATTGCTATCACCATTTACTTTGGGGCATTTTGTCCCCTTTGTATTTTTTTTTCTTTTTCTCTTTTTTTTTTGTTTTTCTCAATGCATATGATTAAGGTATTGAATGCATGAACATGTCCTCAACATTTTTTTCACATTTTCACAAAAGAGTCAAACATACTCAATTCCCAAACTAAATATCTCGAAACCCAATTTCTCCACACTTAATTCATGAGCACTCTCACTAGTCTAAGCTAACCAATGATTCAAATTAAGGACATTATTGTTTTCTGCTTGGAGTTAATGATATGCTAAAGTAAAGAATAAATGGGGTTAAAATGCTCAACATTGGTTTGCAAAGGATAATGAAAAGGATAAGGCCATATGGGTATGTGAGCTATAGTGAAACAAAGGCCTCAATCACGTAAGTGCATGCATACATCAAACAATGGAAATATAGAATCAAGCAAGACAAAGATGACAATTTTAGAGAGAACAACACACACCAAAATAAAACACTAGTTGATAATATGCAACCAATCAAATAGGCTCGAAATCTCACTGGTTTTGTGTGTTCGAGCTCTAAACCATGTTCCAAAATAAATTCTTCAAGCAAGTTCAACAAAAATTTTAAGTCAAATTAGTGAAATGCTCTAAACAGTTTTTTGGAAAAGAATTCATCACTTCAACCGAGTAGTGGTAGAATATGTACAAAATCTAAAAAACATGCAATCAATCATGAAAATGTAACAATGAACTAACAAAGAAAATTAAACATTGGTATTGAGAAGAAAATAGCTAACCCACGGAAGTCGGTATCGACCTCCCCACACTTAAAGATTGCACCGTCCTCGGTGCATGAAAAGATATGCAAGTGGACGGGTTGCTACAACTGATGAGTTTCTTGAACGGATTGTGCAGATGGACTTGTCTGTTGTCCCATGTAGAAACTTTTCCTATCTCCTCCTGGTGGCCATCCTGAAAGAAGAGAAAAAGGAAGAAAAATAACCCACAAACAAAAATATGAAAAGAAATAAGATATATGCGGGCAATTGCCAAATAATAAGGTTCTCAACTACATGGTAGCTACAACATGCAAGTGAGAAAATAATATAAGCAAAGGGCAAGTGGCATTAATACCAAACAAGTCAAGAAGCACCCAAAATAATGCAAGAAATATGCAACAGTTGAGTACAAAAATTTTAACACCAATGTGAAAACAACAAATATAGAAAAGAAAAGGAAAAGAAACAACAAAGTTAAAATGCAATGAATACGAGTATGCAAATGTAATAAGAAAAAGAGAATGAAAGAAAATAAGGATGAGAAGGGAGGAGAAGAAAGTGAGAAAGGAAGAGGAAAGAATAAGAAAGGATAGAAGAAAGAAGAAAAAGAGAAGAAACAGAGTAAAACAGGGCGCGACCGCGACGCGTGCGCATAGGTCACGCGTACGCGCGAAAACAGAAACAGGCATGCGATGTGTGAGCGTCGTCCACGCGTACGCATGGATGGCCCAAAATGAAAAGTGACGCGTGAGCATCGGTCACGCGTATGCGTGACTACTCGTCGTGCTACACGCACGACTCCAGCATTATACTAGCACAACTCTCTGTTCAATGATTCAAAGTGCACCGAATTTGCATACCACGCGTGGAGCTACAAAATGGCTAGTGACGCGTACGCGTGGATCACGTGTACGCATGGGGTGGGTTGTGCGCCAGGCACCCCTCCTGCACAGTTCCAGTGTAACTCTCTGTTCACAATGCTAGAGAGCGAACCTACATATGACGCGTGCGCGTCATTGACGCTTACGCGTCAGCCACAAATTTTTTTTTCTTTATAAACTAACAAGCTACTAGAGTAAATCCAAACTTTATTAAATAAGTAAAACCACAGCTTAAACTCAATAATCCTAACTAAAAATAAAAATTCAAATTATTACCAATATAAATAAAAGATAGGAAGAGTTTACCATGGTGGGGTATCTCCCACCTAACACTTTTAGTTAAAGTCCTTAAGTTGGACATTTGATGATCTCCTTGTCAAGATTTCTTGTGCTTGAACTCTTCTTGAAACTTCCACCAACACTTGGACTTCCAATAAGCTCTAATATTTTCAAGTGAATTCACCAAGCCTTGATGAAGTTCTTCACGCACTTTGAGCTCCCAAAATTGATCTTCTTGTATGCCAGATCCCAAATCTTGTTTCTACACCCGTCTGGAGGTTGATCATCTTTGTTCCAACTGGGTGGCAAGCAATCTGAATTCTCAATGAAGTACTAAACTTTTCTCTTAGATCCAACCAATCGATCTCCAGTTCAACCCTTACATCTAGCTCTTGAAGTCTCAACCTTGATGAGTCTCGATTTGCAACTCCAACCACTAAACATCCTTCTCTTACGCTTAATTCCACAAAGCCTCCTAAGTTGGCCATCTGTTTCAAGAATACCATACTCAAGCAGGACAGTAAATCTAATAGAGATAAGTTTTACCCACTCAAATGAAGGAGTAGACGGCAACCTAGGTAGAGAAGTCTCCAACGATCTTGACAAAGCATATTCAACTCCCGTCCAACCTTGCTGATGGACTTCCACCTTTTGAAAAGATTCTTCACTTTCAAGCTCTTCCTCACCAAGTTCACCCAACTCTTCTCCGTCACTCAAATCAGAAATATGAGGTTGAGAGGAATCTACCTCAACGTTGCTTTCAATGTCATCGAGAGAAGGCTCTTCTAACCCAAGGAGTTCACTTGCGGATGCAAATTCATTACTAGAATGGCTTGATTCATGATCATCATCACCAAGGGAACTTGCCTCTTGATCTATTTTGTCCAATTCTTCATAGAGAATATGCCTCGGAGGTTGTGCACTAGCCTCCTCAACATCGATTTCAAGCTTCTTGGAGGAATACTCTACAACTCTAGAGTCCCATGGTGGTTCAGCATCTCCTAAGTCTTCAACCACTTCTTCCTCTTCAACTATTACGGCTTCCTCTAATTGTTCCAATACAAAGTCACATTCCTCACTTTCCACTGGTGTTCCTAGTCTCTCCTTCATGCTACGTTCTTCATTAGATTCTCCACATGTAGATGGGAGTTCCTTGAGTGTTGACGTGCAATGAAGCTAAATTATCTACTACCTCAGTCAAGGTAGCTATGAACTCTAGTGTCATCCGCTGCATCTCTCTTTGCTCTTGAAGAAGAACACCAAGAGTGTCATCTATTGGAGATTGGAGTGGATATGAGGGTTCATTGCTTCAGAGGAAGGGTTCATGATATGAGGGTGGTTCATCATGATATGGATGTGGCGGTTCAACACTCTCCATCTTTTCTACTTGTTGTACAACACACTCCAGTTCCTTGCTCTGAAGTTGAGATTTGTTAACCATGAGAGTTTCATGTGCTTTTTGGCTTTCCTCTCGCTCCATTTGATGGATGGTTTCTTGAAGTCAATCCATTGCTTCCTTAAACTGATCCTGTGGCACTTGTTCTGCTTGGCTAACATAATTGAGATCATATTGTGGTTGAAAGCTCGCATACATTGGAGGTGGTGGTTCTTGGGGATAATTGTATTGGAATTGGGGTGGTTCTGTGTATGGTTCATAGGGCTCATAAGGTGGTTGGTATGTGATGAGCGGATATTTTATACGCTTTTTGGGGTTAATTTCATATAGTTTTTAGTATGTTTTAGTGAGTTTTTAGTTTGTTTCCTTTAGTTTTTAGGAAAAATTCATATTTCTGGACTTTACTATGAGTTGTGTGTTTTTCTGTAATTTCAGGTATTTTTCTGGCTGAAATTGAGGGAATTGAGCAAAAATCTGATTCAGGCTGAAAAAGGACTGCTAATGCTGTTGGATTCTGACCTCCCTGCACTCAAAGTGGATTTTCTGGAGCTAAATAACTCGAAATGGCGCCCTTCCAATTGCGTTGGAAAGTAGACATCCAGAGCTTTCCAGCAATATATAATAGTCCATACTTTGCTCAAGGATAGACGATGTAAACTGGCGTTCAACGCCAGTTCTCTGCCCAATTCTGGCGTCCAGCGCCAGAAAAGGATTAAAAGTTGGAGTTCAACGCCAGAAATGGATCCAAACCTGGCGTTGAATGCCCAAAACAGCCTTATGCACGTGAATTGTTTAAGTCTCAGCCCTAACACACACCAAGTGGTCCCCATAAGTGGATCTCTGCACCATCTGTCATAGTCTACTCACTTTTTGTAAACCTAGGCTACTAGTTTAGTATTTAAACAACTTTTAGGGTTAAAGAATTTTGAAAAAATTCTAACATTCTAACCCATGAAAGATAAACAAATAAAGTTCAAGAAAGTTTAGAAAAAATTTACAATAAAAATAATATATAATAGTATATAACTCATTAGTCCTAATCTTCTTCCACCATAAACTAAATCAATCTTCTTTTCAACCTTTCAATACAACAACTATAAATAAAACATATGCAAGAGTTCTTCAAAGGAGAAGATAAAACAAGTAGAATACACAAGTATATTCATAATAATGAATTGGTAAACAATATAGTATGATAAAAATTACCAGTAATTTACCAAGCTCAAGAGTAGCATCACCAAATACAAATTTGTATCCAGGTCTACTACCACAGAAGACACATATTCTTTAGAACCTTCCTTTGTGCTTTGTTTCTTATTCTAGCACCTTTCCTTCTCTTTCTCCTTCTCACAGAAAATAAATGCTTTAGCAGTGGTTATAGAGTGATAGAACTTTCTACCTTTGAGCTGTAAGAAAAATAGTTCTTGAACATGAATTTCAAAAGAGAGACTTTTTAAAATCTATTAAAACAAAAGTTTATACACTATTTAAGATCTGTTGTAACTAGCTTTAATCAAAAGACAAATATAAAGAAGTAAATAGAGGAATCAAATATTTAAGTTCATTTTACATTCAATATCTCAGATATCTGATCCAAAATTAATTGGTGCTACTTGGAATAATGCTTCTTCTGCATTGAAGCATTATCAATTTCATTGGTCACTGATAATTTGCATGATCCTGTCTAGAAAAATGTTTGAATATTAGTTCATGTATAAATATTTTTGAAATAAATTAATCTGAAAAATTTGAGCTTGTTGAGAAGCTCTTCTCAACAAACCTTTTCCGTTCTCTATCTCTACTCTTCTTAGTAAAGCACCTCCTAGCAGCAGGCTCTTTCTCATTGCATAAACAAAGAGAGAAAATAGATTAACAACAACAACAACAATAATGTAAGAGTGTAACCATAGAGCATTAGAGTATGTTACAAGCGGAAGAAGAAATGTTTTAACTCAGTATATATACATAAGCATAAACAGAAGGTACCTAGTTATATATATAGCTACCTTATAGATTTACAACTAATACACGTACTTAAGTTCTACTATGATTGCTATTTCAGAATTCAAATGATGTTTCTCACTTTTTTCAAAGAATTTCTTCTTTTGTGAAGTTACTCATATGCAACAGAACAAAAAGAATCAAAGATGATATGACTACAACTTCCATCAAAACTTTTTTTATATAAAGAAAAACACTTAAACCTACACACAACTACAATCAAATCAAACAATTAAAGTGTATTTTAACTTGTCGACTCTTCTTCACCTGCTGTGCCCTCTAAGGAACTATTTTGCTCTACTACCGTCGTACTACCACCACCGCGATCTCTCTTCGTATCAAGTTCTAACCACGCTATGTAGAGAAAAATAAAAGAATATCTTAATTGAGTTAAATAAATAACAACGAAAAAGAAATATGAACAAATATAAATTAACCTTAGGTGATTGCGGAGAAGACCAAATACGTTTAGGATAAGCTTGATGGCACCGCTGGCTACGAACTCACTCTTTTTTTTATCTCAAAATTAAATTTATTGCATGTAGATGAAAGAGACAATGCATTGATGTAAAAGCTTGATGGTGACAACGATGAGGACATGAATGGCAGCAATGATGATGAATGGCAGCAGCGACGAGGTTACTCTCTCTTTGATCTCAGACGCTACGACGAGCTTGATGGTAACAATAGCGAAGAGATGAATATGGTGGCAGTGAGTAGATCTAGGGTTTCATTCTCACTCTTTCTCCTTTTCTATTTTTTTGGACAAATTTTTGTTTGGAGTTAAATTTGTTTGGGTTTAATTAGAGTAGGTTAGGGACTGGCTAATTTGTTTGGACAACTGGACTTAAGAATTTAAACTAGCATTAATCAATGGAATTTTATATTTTTCCATAAATAAAATATGTCATGGAGGTTTTTTAAAATTTCCACAAAAAAATTTTCACATGTCAATTTAAAAAAGTAAATATGTCGCGAGGTTATGTTGTCATGAACTCCTCTCTTTATATCATTTTGAGGCTATGTATTACCTTTTAAGTTTAGCTAATCTAGAAAAATAAATTACTCTTCGCATGTGTTACTTGATATTTTGTTGCAATATCCCTACTTTTCATATAACGTTCTTAAGTCTATATGTAATCAACGTTATAACCTTCTTTTTAAGAAAAAAAAAATAATTATTATAATATTATCATTAAACTCATAAATAAAGTTGA
>NC_029791.2:85922586-85928190 GCF_000816755.2 Arachis ipaensis
AGTTGAGTAATGAGAAATTAAATACATCAAAGAAAAATTATTATTGTAGTTTATTCTTTTAAAATATAATGTCTTAGAATTTGAAATGACACCAGATCATCTACATGGTTCTTTTAGATTGTAGATACTTAGTTCTTAAAAATAACAAGCTCAGAAATAATTCATAACAATTACATTTTAGTTAACTTGGATTATATTTGTTTTTGTAGACAGGACTCAGGGATATATGGATAATAAATATCTAAAAAGTGTTTGGATAGAGAGACATAGTGTCTCTAAGATAGTTTTCTTTATTTTTGTGTCCACTTTTAAATGAAGGATAATGATAAACACGAAATTTAGAAAAGTGGACACAGATTTTTTAATAAAAAATTATTCCTTTTGTCCATGGATAATTATTACTCCTTTTTTAAAACCCTAATTTTAGTTTTTTCTCTGTATCGTCATTCTCAAAAAGGTTCTTAGAGAGGTACTTAGAGGTACTATCTTCTCTTTCTCTATCTCTGTGTTCTTCTCCTCTCATTGTATTCTTTTTCTTCTTTCAATTGGAGTAAAAAGACCAAATTCAGCACATATTGAATCTCTTAATTTACACCATAAAAAACTTAGAAACAAAAAAATAAAAATTTTAAAAAAATAAAAAAATAAATCGTACCTAAAAAATTTTGAATGTTGAGTTAGACAAGAGAGATTGAATTGACAGAAGCAAAGTTTAACAGATATCATTTTTCTACTGTCTTTCAGCAATTTGAGAAAGGGTTAGGCAACAACAAAGGAGTGAAAAATAGAGAAAGAGGAGGATATGAAAGATATATCAATTTTAGTCATTTTATATAATATTTTAACTTTATCCACATGTATTTAAACATAATATTGAATATTGCATTAGTATTTTATACATTATATCTAAACACAATACACAAAAAATAATTTTTAATAGGGTAAAGTACTAAATTGGTCCCCTATGTTAGGGCATAATTCTGTTTTAGTCCTTAAGGTTTAAAGTGTTCTATTTGAATCCAAAAAAAATTTATTTAGTATCAATTTAGTCACACAGTGAGGTCAAAGTTAAATAATTAACGGAATGTCCCACATAACAACAGTACAAGAATAAAATCGATAATTTGGAGAACAAGTACAAGCTCCAAAGGCACAAAATCAACCATTGATGCATCAATACATTTATTTATCATTCTTTTTAGTTTTATAGAAAATATTTTATTTATATTGTAAGAAAAATAATAAATAAATGTATTGATGTATCCATAGTTGATTTTGTGCCTCTGGAGTCTGTATTGTTCTCCAAATTATCGATTTTATTCTTGTACTATTGTTATGTAGGACATTCTGTTAATCATTTAACTTTGACCTCACTGTGGGACTAAATTGATGCTAAATAAAACTTTTTTTAATTCAAATAGAACACTTTAAATCTTAAGAACTAAAACAGAATTACGCCCAAACATAAGGGACCAATTTAGTACTTTACCCTTTTTAATATGTTTATTCTATATCTCACCTCATTATTATATTCTGTCATGTTCACAAAAACAAATACACCTTTGGATATTAAAAAAAGTTGGACGATTTGGATTCAAAGAAAAATTTATTCTCAATGTTTTAAAATTGCAAATCATGTATGTATAAAAAGGTACTTTATTGAATCATTTTTTTTATTATTCAATCCCACAATCACTTTGTTTTTACAACCTTACTACTTTTCTTTATTATTTCCTTGCATATAACAGATGGAGACGAAATGGACAAATAACACAAAATAGAAACTTTTGGGGTTTAAATTAGGGAAAACGTGTGAACTCTGGCATATTGTTCAGTTCGAATTACCCTTGCAAAAATGGTATTAAAAACTAAAAAGTTTGAGCAAGCAGATGGAGGGTCAGTACAAGGGAAGCTCCACGCCACATAAAGAGCATATAGGATTATGGTTGTGGTTGTGGCAGATTGCTTTATTAAGTCTTAATACAATTTTCTAATCAGCTACGCTATTGAATAAATAAATAAATTCCCGAAATAATGGTGCCTAATGCATGGAAATCAAACTTAGTCCAGTATAAGGTGATGGAAAGCTAAGCGGGCGAGCGAGGAAAATAAAGCATAGTATGTAGAGAGAACGGGAGTGGCGTGAGGGGACATGTATGAAAAATGATTTGCCATCGAAGTCAATTAATTAATCACAGTAATACAGTGGATTCTTAAGTGTGATTAATGGTAATGGTGGTGATGAGAAATGTAACGCGCTGCGGAGTGAGCGTGAAGAGTAGTGAGGGTGAGGTCATAGTGTGAATGTGATTGTGCTGGCCAGGGAATACAAAACCTTTGGTAATGCCAATTTGTTTGCTTCTTTCCCCATTTCCACCATTTCATCCTCAAAACCCTGCAGTTTCATTTCATACTTTCCTTCGGACACGCACACGCTCTCTCTTGTTACCCAATAAATAAGAATAAGAATAAGAATACATATAGAAATAGAAAATCCTTCCATCGATTAATGAGAATTGTTGAGATGGCTGGAAATTGCTAGGGCATCGTCTTCTTGCAAGCTGGCAAACAAGTGGTGGGAGAGAAGTAGCAGTGATGAGGGTATGGCAGGGTTCAGCACCAACAATAACAATAACGAAGGAAGAGATCACTTCAATTTAGGGCGCTTTGTTCCACATCTTTTCAATCTCCACCTCCAAACCCCTAACAACAACAACAACAACAACAACAACAACAACCCCTTAACGCATCACCACCACCACCAACAACAATTCAACTCTCCTCCTCCTCCTGAACCTGCTGAAGCTGACGGTGATGCTGCTGGTGGTTCAAGAAGCGGAGGAGTATCCGCTGAACCCTCAACTGGGCGCCGTCCGAGGGGCCGTCCAGCAGGATCCAAGAACAAGCCCAAACCGCCTATCGTAGTCACGCGGGACAGCCCCAATGCACTGCGCTGTCACGTGCTTGAGGTCTCCGCCGGGGCGGAGCTCCTCGACGCACTCTCCACCTACGCTCGCCGGAGGGGGAGAGGCGTTTGCGTCCTCAGCGGCACTGGCACCCTCGCTAACGTTACGCTTCGCCAGCCTGGAGGCACAGTCGTAACCCTTCACGGAACCTTCGAGATCCTCTCCATCTCCGGGACGATTCTCCCGCCGCCTGCTCCACCTGGATCCGGAGGGATTTCGGTGTACCTGTCCGGCGGGCAAGGGCAGGTGGTCGGGGGGAACGTGGTGGCTCCTCTTGTGGCTTCAGCTGTTGTGGTTCTGATGGCTGCTTCGTTTGCAAATGCAATGTTTGAGAGATTGCCTTTGAATTTGGACGATGATGATCCTCGTGAGGACGATGACCACTTCAATCACCAACGACAACCTGCAGCATCGCAATCCTCTGGCGTAACTGGCCAGATCGCCGACGGCGCCAGCAGTGGTGGTCGCGCTGTTTCTTTCTTCAATTCGGCTGCAGGTATTGGTGGTGGAGGAAGGGGTTTGAACGGCAGAAGCGGCTATCCCTTGTCGCTTCCCAGCGGCGGCGATCTATTTGGATGGGGCGGTGGTGGTGGTGCAGGTGCAAGTGCAGCAGCGGCGATCAAGCCTCCACCGTTCTAGCTAATAACTTATATGTATATGTATATCTATATCTATATATTTCTATTAATATATAGTATTGTGGTGGAACAATATACATGTGATTTGGAACACATGTAAAATTAAGTAGGTTAAATAATTTGACCTGATCATGAATATGTGTGAGTTACTGTGTTTCCCTCTTTCAGTTCTGAGTTTAATTTCTGGTACTTAAATGCTTCCCAATATTTTATATCTTTGACCTTAATTAATTTCTGATCTCAGCTTGCTAGTTTATTTATTAAAAAATTAAATAAAAGAATCTTATAATCATCATATATATTTAAGTATTGAGACAGGAGTATTATTTTATGTGCATCTTTTGATTGTTATTATAATATTGAGAACTTAGTCCCACAGCGCCGCTGGTTTGTCTCCTCATATAGTGGCTTCTCCATCATCTATCTTTGTTTTTGTTTAATTGATTATGGTTTTCAGTTTAATTTTAATTTAGACGCCTCTAAACAGGCACGGACAATATTATTTTATTTCTAATGATACTATAATAATATTAATTTGTTGATAACTCTATTATATGCCCTACTAGATAGGTCGTATAATTAAGTGTAAGTGTGTAACTAATAATTAATCATCGCACTTTTTCAGTAAGGTTATAAGACCAGGAAGCACTGAAACCTCAAATTGCATATTTATTAACGGAGATGTTTGGTAACAAAAGAAAATCAGCAAAAAAATAATCGTAACTTGTCTTATTTAGCATTCATTAACTATTGCGACAATTAATAAATTCTAAATAAGGCAAGTTCTAGCTGTTTTTTTGGTCTTTCTAGCATTACCCATTTATTAATTTGTTGGTTCCATGTGCTTTGCGTTGATGCTCTAAAGCACCAACTAAAAGCATGTTCCTCTTTGCACCAAAAACGTAACCCTAGTTCTTGCTATACTGTTATATTCTCTACTTTGGGAAGCGAGGTAGTAGAACTTCAAACTTAAAGTTTGACCAAATTAAGTCTTAAGGCTAAGACTTGCACACTTAATTTGCATTGAAGAACTTTCTTCTGTCAGTTACTACTTATACTAAACCACAGAATTATCTCATTATACTATTGTTTTCCTTACATCTATTTTATATTTTATTTTAACGTTTCGCATTTATTGAAACTATTTTGCATAGTGGATGGGTTTGTTTTCCCGAGAGAAACAACCACTTAACTCATTTGCATACTGTAACCTCTGAAGGAAAAGAAAACCGAGGAATTATTGGAGCTGCCTGTGACATTGAAATTTGAGTAGAGTATAAAAATATATTCTTGGAACTGGGAATGAATATGCATCTCATCTTATTTCTTTAAATGGTTTATTTTATTATGTCCTGATCGAAACTGGTTAGTTAAAGGTTGAGCTTTTTAGATTTTCATTTCATTCATGTCCCCAAGATTGCTGTCTGAATTTCAGTTTCACAAAAAATATTAGTTAATTATATTTGCCATGTATGTGTTGTGCAGAGTGTAGACACACACATACGCATGGCATAGACAAATGTTATATTCACAAGGTACTCCTTAATCAGCATAGCATGCTTTAATTTTGGCCTTCATATACTTCCACTAATTGAGTAGCAAGAAAAAAGAAAGGAACCTAAAAAGTGATGCATGCAATAGACATCTATATTCACTGTCAACAATTTGGGAATAGGCAGTATTATGTAGGTTAGCATTTGTTTTTTACTTTTCTTGGAAATACTAAATCAATTTGGGCTTGCCTTTTCTTTTGCCGGTTAATGAGCAAAGCTATTACGTGGTCTGATATTAGTTCATTTGTATAGTAATACATGTTGAAATTTTGAGTATGACTAATTATACCTACTACTAAATTACTGCACTAATATAGTAATATCGAACTTCATAACAAGATTTTTGAAGTCTATATATATTATAAAAGGAATGTTATAGCATTATGTTTCTGTACACCTCTCCTATATCACACCTTTCAATTTTGATATTAAATGATTCATACGAAA
>NC_029791.2:85928212-85929065 GCF_000816755.2 Arachis ipaensis
GAAATTTAAGGTTTCAAATTTAAAAATTATATAAACTAATGTTTTAAACTTTAAAAGATTATATTAATTTTGTTAAAATTTTGAACATTTAGTTATGAAATTATTTAGACTTTCAAATCATGAAAAAACACATAAATTTAGGATATTAAAATCCTAAAAAATTATGCTCCTTTTGTAGGGGTTTGAAAACCCCCATTACTACAAAATTATTTATATTTCACATACTAAAAAATATATAACTTGGGATTTTAAATCCTAAAACAGAATTTCTTTTGTAAAGTATAAAATTATTTAGAATTTTAAACTCTAGATAAATAATTCAGAGAATTGAATGAAACCCTAAAAAGTATATTCATTTTGTGAGATTTTGAACTTTGAAGTTTGAACCCTCGCTACTATAAAATTATGTTAGAATCTTAAACTAGAAAATAAATAGGTTTAATTAAGTTTTGTATTCCTATAATAAAATATCTGTTTTATATTTTAATCCCTATAAAATTTTTCATTTGGGTTTCATTCCAGTAAAAGTAAAACGTTTTTGGTCCTTATAAAATATTCGTTCTTGTTTTAATTGCTAGTGCTAGATTTTGGTCCCCATAAAATACCCATTTTGTTAATTGCTAACATAACAGGTTAAATGTTAATATAGCACATCTTGCTATATCAACATTTTAGTTTGCCATCCATTATCTTCACAAACTAACACCAATAATTAAATTAAAAAAAAAATCTAAATTTTACTAAAGAAAAATTTTAAGTACCAAAACAAAAACCCAGATATTCTATAGAGACCAAATTTTATATTTACAATTTTAATCCAAAAAATGCTCATTATATGTTAAGCCCCACTATC